>NW_015386105.1:229435-259069 GCF_001527695.2 Protobothrops mucrosquamatus | reverse complement strand
ATGGGGGATAGAATGGACTTCACAGCCTTTCTGAAAAAGCGAAACCTGCACCTGTGGAATCATCCTTGATGTAGAAATTCCAATGGGAAAGCAAGAGTTAATGGCCAGAAATAATTTTTAACTAGTTTATGTTGAAGGTACAGATGTTGTATCTGTAAAGTATTGGCTAATGATAACCACGCTGTGATCCTCTAGACCAAGTGTAGGCAACCTTGGCTCTTTTATGACTCATGGAGTCATCAAAGAGCCAAGGTTGCCTACCCCTGGTCTAGACGTTTCTTCTGATGAAGAATACAAACCAGTGTTCCTCTCTGTTTTGCATTGGTCAAACCATAGTTGGAATATTGTACACATTTAGGAAAG
This sequence comes from Protobothrops mucrosquamatus, assembly GCF_001527695.2. Classification (NCBI taxonomy): domain Eukaryota; kingdom Metazoa; phylum Chordata; class Lepidosauria; order Squamata; family Viperidae; genus Protobothrops; species Protobothrops mucrosquamatus. The sequence goes on along the minus strand of NW_015386105.1, from coordinate 258,706 downwards.
ATATAGATAACCTCAAACGTGTCGAGAACAACCAAACGGTTGAAAGAAGAGATGAGAAATAGTAGGAGATGCTGTCAAGTCTGAAGAAAACAGTGGTGAAATACAATAATTATTGGGCTGGGAGCTTATAAATCTCTATGAAGTTTATGCATTGACCAGAGAAGCGAAGGGAGGCTGCGCTTCTAAACATTCTTCATTAGCTCCCCCAATAGCGAAAAGGACAAATTAGATCGCTCGCACAACTTCACATCACCAAGAGCGCATGCGCATCTTTCCTGTTCCGCAATTTCCGGGTTACAAATGATAGAGTGAGAAGGTCTAGAACAGCCAGTAGGAGAAAGCCAGGTTTTGCTGTACGTTCGTTCGTTTGTCCGGGGAAGGACCAGTCTGCCCTGTTTACGGATCTTTCCCGTTAAATGTGGGTCTGGAACAAGCGCCATGCCTCTGAAAGTAGTGAGTGGGTCCCTTAGGGTGGTAAAAAATTCTCTGCCCAAGCACCTACAGAAAGCCGGTCTCGAGCATTTGCAGCTGGGGCGCGATTATGCGAACCAATACATTCAGGTAAAAGCAGTTCATGCATTTCAGAGGGGAAAAAGACTGGCAAAATGCCAGTCTTGAGATACGGGGGGAGTTACGAGCTGCACAAAAGTTGCTCTGCCTCTAGTTTTCCGACATAAAACGTGCTCATGGAAGATGGGGTATATTTAATTTTTATTTTTAAAAATGGGTTTATTTAATCCATTGGGACGCATTCAGTTTAAATCCAGTGGTTCTTAAAATAAGTATCTCTTTTCCTGATCTTGAATAATACCAATTCCTGTGAAAAAAAGACCCCAAACTCAGATTATTTTACACAAGCAACTTGGCAATTCTAAACTGGATCTTTGACACACAAATACGGATTTACAAATTGGTCTCTTATCCTCAGGATTTGCCCAAATTAACCTCAGTTTAAGAACCACATACTGTATCTAATATATAGATATTTAGAGAATAAACAGGGATTTTTATTCTTTTCCATAGATATGGTAATTCACATGATCCATTCATGTTTTAACTTTAACTTTTATTTTTGGTTTTTATTTCTTTTTCTGAAGGCACAATACTAGGCGATTTTATTCTGAGTGGGTATAAAATAATGCAACTTTGTTTTACTGATACAGAATTGCAGCTGGAGAAATCTTTATAATATAAAGCTAACAGTGCTGGAATAAAAACCTATCTGGTAAATTATTAGGATTTTTTTCACTTTTCTTTTAAATAACTTATAAAGTCTCCTAGCCTTTTTTAAATTGGCAAACCATGTCAGAAGGTTTTTTTTTCCTTTTTATTCAATATAGAATGAATTTTATATCTGTCAGCAATTTTGCTATAGTTATTCCAATATAAAGAGTATTGAGTTATATCACCTATGCTTTGGAATATACACTGTGATTCAAGATACAACAATATATTAGGCCTGTTGTTGATATTTTTATATACAGATTACAATCTTTCTTAGGATCTTTGCTTTTCCTTGATCCTGAACAAGTATTTCAGTTGCTGTTTATGTATTACTTCTCTCTATTCTGAGAAAAAGCTCTGCAGAAAAATCATGCAATCAGACTTCATTGGTATTCATATATACAGCGTGTATGACATTAAGCCAAAGATGATGTGTTTCTCATTGCTCATAATGGGTGATCTGAGAACTACAAAGTAAAAAGCAGCATTAGGAAGAGCCACAGGAGTTTCGTAAGAAAAATATTTTAACTCAATTTTGACAGTTTTACAAAACGTTTTCAAAATGGCCAGCAACATAGTTCTATGCCTGCTCAGAAATAGGTTGTACTAAATTCATTGACAAAGAGGCGTCCACTCTTTGTATTGTCACTGGCTAGAACTTGTGCTTCCTCGAAATTAAAACGGTGTCCAGTTTCTGCCATATGTGTCCACAGTTGGGAGTACTGCTCGCCCCTTCTTATCGCCAAGCTATGTTCTTGGATTCTAGTTCCCAATCTTTTTGAAGTCTCCCCAATATAGTTATTAGAACAGTCCTTGCAGTTAACCCTGTAGATGATCGATGCTTTTTCCATATTGGGGAGAGGGTCTTTCGGGCGCATAATGGTGGCACGCAGCGTCCGGGTGGGCCTATGAGCTCGCATAGACGAAAGGAACCACCTCTTCCGGGTATTCAAATTTAACGGTTACCCGACAAAATTTGTCAGACGACATAGTAGACCACCTGAGTCCCTAAGGAACCCGGGTACGGAGGACCCCATCCCCAGGACGACATTGGTTACCCTCCCCTATATCTGTAATGTCTCTGAGGCTATTGCCAGGCTTCTGGCTCCCTACAATGTGAAAGTAGCTCATAGGCCCACCCAGACGCTGCGTGCCACCATTATTATTATTATTATTCTCTTAATTCCTCTATAAAAACCTCTGAATGTCTTTAGTATTCTAGAAATATTTCAGAGGGATGTGGGCAAATAATATTGTTTAAAGGTATAATTTTAAGTTCTCAATAAGGTTGATGTTTATAAAGTTTCAACATTTATTAGAATATTTTCCTCTGTTTTAGGGATCAGTTGTCATGTCATATCAATTGATTCGTCTTAGAAATGAGACATCTTTCTTCAAGATAGTAGTTCAAGGTATTTCAGCACTATGAGTACTGTATTCTCATGATTATATTCTTGGTTAGGTTTGTCAAAGAAAGTTCAACATGGATGATATGGTTGAGATATACAGAATACAACAGCAGGGAACGATCACGGAACATTTACATAGTTCTTGAGGGAATGCAAGTGCAAGTTCTATTGTGCAATGTAAATAATGTAAATAATGTTAGATATAATTTGAGAATAAAAACTTTCCGAACTGTGCATCTTGCTTTTTAGTATTTGTTCACTGTAAAGTAAAACAAGATGAGCATAATTTTGCTTGTAGAATGACTTGGGGACAATTAATTCTTTAAGCATTAAAACTATCCTATGAAAAATGTTCCGTGACTAGTCACTTACTGCATATCAAGAAGTGTTTTCTTTTTAACCTTAACAGGGTTTCTTTCACTTTCTGATGAGAAATAATCTGGTATGCTAAGTTGTAATATTGGCCAATGTAAGAGCAGGAGCTTCTGTTGTTGAATTTAGACATATGCAAATAGGGAGACTGATATTTATCTTTTCAGAATCAGAAAACTCATCTTCCAGGAATAACAGCATCTATATTTTAATATTTGGGAAACTGGCAAAAGATTGTGCCAAAAGTGTCCAACAAGGGGTAAGTGATTTTATTTTTCTTGTTACTAATATTAATATAAAATGTATATCCATATTTACCCAATTGATACACGTGACAATTGCAACACCAACCTATGTAGCTTTATTTTAATTTATTAATCAGTGTTCATTGTCATTCTCCCCACATTTCTTACTGGTTTTCTTTTTGCCTCATCTTTTTTGTAAAATTTTGCATGGCAGTATGATGAATGTTTGGAAGACCATCTGCAGTTAACATTTTTTCTTGCTCTTTCAGTTGGCTTGTAATGGTCTTACAACCATTCACATTTAGAATTTTTGCAGACATGTTTTTGAGACAGACCATTGTAATCCAATACCATCTCTACTGTTTGCTCTAAACAAGCAACTGATGTCTTAAAAATGAATATGTTAGATCTAATGAAACAGCTCACAGGATTTATTTTATATGTAAGAAAAGTGAGTTGGAATGCAAATCTCTACAAACTTTTATACATTCTATATTTGTAAAGAGAGCCAGTTTGATTAAGGCAGCAGGCTAGAAACCAGGAAAATGTGAGTTCTAATCCTGCCTTAGGCACAAAACTAATTGAATGACCTTGGGCCAATTAGTTTCTCTCAGACCTAGGAAGAACTATTTCTGAAACACCTTGTCAAGAATGCCACTGAGATCATTACAGAAGTGGCCAGGAGCCAAGTCTGGCTCAAAGGTATAAACATACACACACATACTTATACACCCTTTTTCTGTAAAGCATAAATGATTTGGGCACATCTTGAGAAAATAAAATGTAATTGAATAATATTGAAATCAGTGGCACTTCTTCATGAGTCCATCACTTTCAGTGGAATGTTCATATACAATTTGGTGAAAAAGTATTCACCCTTCTCCACCTTGGATTTTCTAAACACTTGTATTTCTTTTCCATTGAAAGCTACGAGAGCTTTACATGGGCCCTATCAATATTAAAAGTCAGTCTAAATAAACAAATAACAGCAAAGTGCAGTTCATTGGTTTGATAAACAGTCATCTGCAAGCAATATGACATTGTGAAAATGTAATTGACCCTTTAGATTCAGCATCTGGTTGCACCAACTTTGGCCTCAAGAATTACAAAGCATTTCTTTTCTCATCACATTCAATGGCAGAGGTACACAAAAAAGCTGAAAGGGAGTAAATACTTTTTCACAGAATTGTTTCCAAGTCCATTAGACCTACAACCTGTTTTAATGTCAAACATCAAAAATGATTTATATTGTACTTACACAGGAATAAGCTATGTCACTCCCTTGGAGATATTAGAAAATATTTTCTATTTTTCTGTCTCTGTATGTGAGAGAGACTTTTAAGAAATTTTTGGGTTACTTATTCTGACAAGCTAATATAGTCTGGTTTGGATTGGCTTCATTTCATTGTTACATGCAAATATTATATTATTGCTGTAGTATAGTTTTCAGGTTATTTACATTTAAAATACTGTTTAGAAAGTGTAATGGAAAGCTTCATTACAAAAGTCATTTTTCATCAAGTCATATTTTTTACTTTATAACTATTTGGCTATTGAGTTAATACCATATAGGCTGCAAAATATATGTGTATATTTGTATTTATATTCAAGGGGACTTTTATTAAGAATTGAATTTTTCAAGAAACATTTTATTTTATTTTTAATTTGCACTTTTTCCTTTTCAGACACCATATTAGTTTTATCTTTAATAAAATTATTAAAAATGACTTTTTAAAGAAACTTAATATTTTTATAACTATTATCTTATTTAAGTGACCCATATTTCACTTATTCTGCATTTTGATAGTTGCACATTTCTACATCTGATTTTTTTCCAGCTTAGTCTTGTTTTGTTAAGAGTTATTAATCTTAGCCTTATTTCTTCATTAATTTAAATGGTTATTTTGCTTACCATAGGAGTCAGAAACAAATAGTTGAAATAAACACTTAAACATCTTTCCTAGCATGAAAAAAATTACATTTTTTGGTTAAAGTGGGTTTTATTTTAAAATTGCCATATATAACAGGCATAGTTACAATTATAGCATTCAGCATTCAGACTATAATATTTATACTTCAAATCTTTGCTGTTGGGTTTTTCTGTTAACCAATTCTATCAGATTGCTACTGTGTCAAGGTTTCTTAACCAATGATAATCTGCAAACTTACATTGTACGCAATCCATTCTCCTTCATTTGTATTGTATTGTTTTTTGTCATTGCATTTATTTAAAGGCTTCTCTTTGTTAAATATTGTTATATATGGAGGCACTATTCATCTTAAAATGGGCAATTCAGTTCTGTCTCATTTTATTCATTTTAGTATTCTTCAAAATTATAGCAATAGCATTTAGACTTACATACCATTCCATAATGCTTTACAGCACTCTCTAAGTGGTTTACAGAGGCAGCATATTGCCCCCAACAATCTGGGTCCTCATTTTATCGACCTCGGAAGGATGGAAGGGTGAGTCAATCTTGAGCCGTTCAGAATCAAACTCCTGGAGTGAGCAGTGAGTTAGCTGCAGCACTCCATTCTAACCACTGCGCCATCATGGTTTTTATTATCATTTTTAAAAGGGATAAAAAGATGTGATGTAAATGATATAACAATAGGGATGGATATAATAACATGCTCATTGGCTATATATTTTTTGTTTTTGATAGGATATCATCATGGTGGCTGGGTTCAGTTTGGCAAAGTCCACAAATGATTGCAGTAGGCATGAGTGTCAGGTGGAAGTGTCTGATGAAGCCGGCTCAACGATTTATGTATATTGATCAAGTTTTTTTTCTCATTCTCTCAATTTTCACTTAATCTGTAGTTGAATTAAACAATAATTTTAAAAGATGACTATGGTTATTAAAATTTAATTAAGTTATGCTGTTTAACAAGATTTCAAAGTTACCTCTTTGTTTTATATTTTTCATTTCTAGTAAATATGAGCACTCATGGTCATCAATAAATAAAATAAAGAATGAAGAAAGAATAATTTTAATTTTTACATGATGCTTGTTTTATATTTTGTTTTATGATGGCTGCTGGGAGTTTTTGAAGCAGTATGCAAATAAATATAAATTTGATATAAATATAAATTTGATAGTTGCTTTCAAAGGAATATTAGTGTATACTATTAGAAAATTGTGTGTTCTCTGTGATATAAATATATAGATATAGATTTTTAAATTAAAATATCAGATAATGCTATATTTCTGGATCTTTAAATCTAAATATTTAAGTTATAAAAATCTGAATATCACATTATCCCATATTGATGTAATTAAGTGTTATAGGAGAAATAAAATATCTCAATAGTATTACAGTAACATAAGCTTAGTGAAGATGTTCCTACTTGATAGAATACACTTAATGTTATGTTTTCAAAATAGTAAATATGCAGTGAATCTATTTACAAAGTAATAGCTTTGTTTTAGAGAGTAAACAGTGATGAAAAAAGAAAATGATCTCTTGTTCATGAGATCACTTTTTCTTTTATCCTGTTCAATAGCATCTGAAATAAATGTCCATTTCTGATATAATACATAGTGTTTAATCTTAATAAATATTTAATGAAAGTCTTGTTAAAATATTGGTGTGAAGATTCTGAAATTACTTTTAACATGTTTATAGTGCTAAGCGTCTTTTTACCCCCAGGTTTGTACTCGATCATCACGAAACGTGACTGGGGAAGAAACAGTATCCATGGTAAGTTTGAATCAATTAAATTTGTGGGCTCAATATCTAAAATACGTTTTCCTTATTCACAATATGTCGCTGCATTAGGTGATAAGGCCTGGACCAACCTTAGCCACACTGGGAAGAGATTGTAACGTCAGAAAATATCCAGGAAATAATATCACGTTGTTGCCAAAGAAATTGAATGGTTATATATAGAGGGGATATGTTTCTTTTTTTCATAAGATGGAAGGAGAATTAGCTCTGATACTAGTGCAAATAATTTGAAAAGACACTTTGCTTGCAAGTGAAGAAGCTCCTTGCTTTTTTATTAAAGTTTTTAAAAGGGCATAAAAACTAACTCAAACTAATAAAGAGCAGAAGCAGTAAAAGAAAGAAAAGCAACAGTGCAGAAATAATAAAAAAATATAAAAAGTTTCTGATTTTCTGTGCAGCAATTTACAAAATTCTCTCTTCTATAATTACAAAAACCTCTCACTTTTTTCTATTAATATCTACTTCTGTATTTTTTTTAAAATATAAGGCATTATGTGAGTTTGCATGATGATATCCACTACTTGAAAAAATTAACCGACCTCTAGTTTATATGGGAAAAATCTCTTTTTTCATAACCGATTCTACCATTTTAAAGTTAACAAAAAAAAATAATTCAGTCACAGAATTTTTGACCAGCTTGCCATAGATCAGTCGTAGCAAACCTATGGCATGGGTGCCAGAGGCGGCACTCAGAGCCCTCTCTGTGGGCATGTGTGCCGTCACCCCAGGCCTAGGCCTTCAGCTGGGTTTTATAAAACCTTTTTGTTTTAGGCCTCCGCCGCCATGTGCAAAAAAAAAAAAATTCAATCAATCAATTTCAACTCGCGGGGAAAAAAAAGATCTTGCAAAGTTGGAATTGATTGATTGAACTTTTTAGTCCCATCCAGTCTGCCGTTACCACCGCAGCCACGCCCACCCAATGGTCCACGCCCACCCAATGGGCCACACCCAGCCAATGGGCCACACCCACCTGGCACTCGACGGTGCATAAGTGGGTTTTGGGTTGCAGTTTGGGCACTCAGTCTCTAAAAGGTTCGCCATTACTGCCATAGATCATGTTCTCACGGATCATTTTATCTTTTATCTTGCCAGAAAGTTGTTCCCCAATACACATACACTCCTCTGAATCACATTAAAGCTGGAACTGTTGTCAACATGTATGGGGCTGTGAAATTCTTCAAACCTGCATATTTAAGCAAAGGAACTGGTATGTATGATTGAATATACATCTTACCATTATAATATATTAAATATATATGCTTTTTTAAGCAAATGAGTGCCAAAGTAGATTGTGGACTAATGACCAATTTCAGATAAACTGCCATAGCTGATCAAGTAAACAGTCAGTCATATCAGCCCATTTTGGAGAAAATTGTGGAAAAGGTGGTTGAATGATAGCAACAGAGGATCTTGGAGGAAATGGATTATCATTCAATGGATCAATAATAATCCATGGATATGAATTACTATTCCATCTGGCTTCAGACTAAGGTACTGTGCAGAGGCAGTATTGGTCACATATGCTCATGATGTTTGGCAGAGCATGATGTATCCATCTAGTGCCCCTTGTTCTCTCAATGGCTTTTGATACTGTTGGACCAGTTGTGGGATATGAGTAGGAGGTACTATGTGGCAGTGGTTCCTCATGGTCAGTTTTATTTGATGATGACCGATGGAAAGAGATTGATTCATGGCTCTTTCTATGTGGGATGCTTCCGGGCTTGATGATCTTTGCTAGATTAGCCACTACTTCGGGGTGCGGTATCATTGGCATGTTGATGATAGTCAGCTCTACATCACCATCCCAAACTGGGTAGGTGAAATTATTGTATTGACCAGTGTATGGGGTTTTTTCAAGTCTGGATAGGGCAAAACTCAATCTTAACAAGACTGTGTGACTATTTGGACCCCCTGAAGTGGGGATCTCACCAGCTTTGGTCTTGGATGGTACTGCATTATTCCAGAGAAGACTGGTGCACAACTTGGGGTAGGGGCAGCTACTGCTTGAAGAGCAAGTGGCAGCTGTGGCCAGGAGGGCCTTTGCATAAATTCATCTTGTGTGCCAGTTGTGCCCTTTTTTCAGTTGGAGACCCTTCAGAGATTCTCTCATGTCCTGGTCACATCACAGTTGGATTATTGCAGTATGTTCTACAAGGGGCTGCTCTTGAAGATCACCCAGAAGCAGTGGTGGGATTCAAATACCTGAACAACAGGTTCCCTGCATGGATGCAGGCCTAGAATGAACTTCCGGAAGTAGCATCCATGCACTTCCAGTGGGCCGTTCTAGGCCTGGGAGGCCTCTTCCAGGCCTCCAAGACCTAGAATGGACTTCTGGAAGTGGCATCATGCACTTCTGGCAGGCCGTTCTAGGCCTGGGAGGCCTCCAAGGCCTAGAACAGACTTCCGGAAGTGGCAGCCACGCACTTCCGTTGGGCTGTTCTAGGCCTGGGAGGCTTCCTCCAGGCCTCCGAGGCCTAGAACAGACTTCCGAAAGCAGTGTTCGTTCAGCCGGTTTCCGAACTCAACAAAATTTAGCTACCAGTTGTACTGAACCGGTGCGAATCGGCTGAATCCCACCACTGCCCAGAAGCTACAGCTGATTTAATATGGAACGGCCCAAGCACTAACAGGCCCCTCTCAGTGTGCCCATGTGTCATCACTGCTGCACAAGCTGCATTGGCTGCCAGTTGGCTTCCAAATGCAATCAGGTTTGTTGGTTATTACCTATAAAATGCCCTGTATGGCAGAGGAGGCTGCATACCTGAGAGAATGCTAGTCTCCAATTGTTTATTGTCCTCAGTACATTCTGGCAGAGAGGGTGTGCTCCAGGGCCCCTCCATTAAATGTTGTCAACTTGTGGGACTAAGGAAGTGTGCCTTCTCTGTTGTGCCCCCTTACCTTAGGGACAGTGTCCCCCCCCCCAGAGATCAGGACAGCACCTTCTCTCCTACGGGTCTGGAAAGCTTTGAAAACCTGGTTTTCGTCCCAGGGCTGGGTTTGATGTTATTCATTTAATGACTCCTGTTTTGTTTTGTGGATTTTGTTATTAAAGCATTTTAGTCCGGGCTGCCTATGATTTTAGCTGTTTTTATGTCTTTTTTAGATTTGTGCCCTGTTCATTGTCCAATGATTTTGGCGATTATTAAATTTAAATAAATAAATTAAATACATTGTGATTTTACAGAATGGGTAGGAATCTTGTAGAATGGACCTTGACCATCAGGTCAAGGGAAAAGTAGACATGTTCATAAGTGGTCCAGAATAAAACCTGAATGTGTCCAAACCTCTTTAACCATATTTTACTTAAGTCCCATTAATTTATTTTTCTTAAGTAGATTTCTCTAATTTTATCTGATCTTAAATTTGCTAAATTTAATTTTTATCTTACATCAAAATTACCAGCTGCATTTTTTGGAACTCCAAAGTTTATCACTAAGGGCTTTCTAACAGTAGAATATTTTCTGAATTAAGTGGACACAGGCTATGGAGCAGGAAGAAAAGTTCAGCAGCTGTCTTTCTGCTGCTGACTTCGATTACTCTCATTTGTCAATGGGGTGGCAAACTGTAGAAGAAAAGAGAAAAAAGCAAGAAAGAAAGCAATAAGGACACAGAAAAAAACAAAGAACTTAAGAGTTACTCTTTCCTCCCAAAAAGAACTCTTTGAATAGAGGGGCCAAGTTGGCCGCAGGCTCTTTAGCCATTATAGAACTTTGGTTTAATAAGAGATGCAAAAGATTTGCTAGTATAAGACTGCTTTCTATGCATTAATTTTGAAGGGATGTTGATTTGCATTTTTTCTTTGTAATTGTAACACTTATTAAGTGAGTACAGTGGTGTGAGTGCCTTCAGAAAGAGGAAAGGAAAATATGCAATATTGAAGTAGCCAACTTTATAAATTGCTAACAAAAGTGTAATTTAATTTGAATTTGTTTCTGCGTAAACAGAATCTGAAATTTGCAGAGTCCTTGTGCAATTATGATTTTCCAAGAATAATTACTTTAAAACAGGGGTCTCCAACCTTGGCAACTTTAAGACTTGTGCACTTCGACTGGCTGAGGAATTCTGAGAGTTGAAGTCCACAAACCCTAAAGTTGCTAAGGTTGGAGACTCCTGCTTTAAAACATCCCAAATTATATCACCAGAAAGTCATGCAGAATTTTCAGAAGAATGTGATGTTGTTGTGAGACTCCACAGATACTCAGTATATTTGTTGTGTTTATCTCCTAACAAGAAATATGAAAAATACACTGTGAGGTGTTGAACTTCTTTCTCATTTAAATCCCCCCCTTTTTTTCAAATTAGTCACAGTTAGGCTCATGTGTTTTGGAATGGTTATTATTGGTTCCTTTCCAAACTATTTACAAGCCCATTTTGGTCTGCAAACTTTATTCAAATATGCCAATAAAGTGTAATTTGGATAATTAAAATCCCACTGCAAATGTAACCATAATCATACTTAGCTTTGAAAAAGTAAATGAAATGAATGAAAATATTGGAAATTTAGATAATTTGGAGAGAGGAGTATAATTTCTTCATACTGTATAATTCATAGACTCCTTCTCTTTCTGTAAACCATTTATAAAAACATTTTTGTTTGCTTGTGTGTAATATGGGTTATAGAAATATGAGAAATCTTAAAACCTTATAAAACTACTACAACAAACTCATTATAAACAATTGGTTTAATCCAAATTTGATGACATTTATTTTCATTGAAATAATTAAAACTTAAATTAACAATGACTTTTGTCATTGTAATAAAATGGATTTGTTGCTTTAAAAGGGATTCAACTATTTAAATAAAGAAATTTGCAATGGCAAAATATGAATCCTCAAAACAAAGATATTATGTAGTAATTGCTTTTAAGCATTTAATTATTGAAGAAAATAATCCTAGGAAATAGATCAATTGAATATTAGTTTTTTCTAGTAATTGAATTTAGATTTTTGTAGATTCCTCAATTCCTCCTTATTTTTTACTTTTCAAATATTATGAAATGATCCCCACATAACCATAATATTGTAAAATGTTACATCATATTATAATAGCAAATATAGCACATAGTTATTAGAATTTAGTTTCATTTATGAAGTATCATGACAAATATCTGATGTGTGACTGTGTTCTGACGACATCAGATATTAACACTTAGAGACTGATTTTAAAAACATACTAAGAACCACAATTTTCATAGCTAAATAAACTAAAAAACTTTATCTTGAGATATGAAAGAAACATTGGGGATAGTTTAGGTTTTTAATTAAGTTTAGATCTATTTGACAACAGTAGAGTACTAAAGATAAAATGGTGTGCCACACTGAACTCATGGGCAACAGCAGTTGTTGTTAATTGCGAAGTCGTGTCTGACCCATCGTGACCCCATGGACAACGTTCCTCCAGGTCTTCCTGTCCTCTACCATCTTCTGGAGTCCATTTAAGTTCACGCCTACTGTTTCAGTGACTCCATCCAGCCACCTCATTCTCTGTCGTCCCCTTCTTCTATTGCCCTCAATCTTTCCCAGCATTAGGCCCTTCTCCAGTGAGTCCTTCTCATTAGGTGGCCAAAGTATTTGAGTTTCAACTTCAGAATCTGGCCTTCTAAAGAGCAGTCGGGGTTGATCTCTTCTAGGACTGACCAGTTTGAACACCTTGCAGTCCAAGTGACTCGCAGAAGTCTTCTCCAGCACCATAGTTCAAAGGCCTCAATTCTTTGTTGCCAGCCTTTCTTATGGTCCAACTTTCACATCCATACATTGCAACTGGGAAAACCATGGCCTTGACTATACGCACTTTTGTTGGCAGGGTGATGTCTCTGCTTTTTAGTATGCTGTCTAGATTTGCCATAGCTTTCCTCCCCAAGAGCAAGTGTCTTTTAATTTCTTGGCTGCAGTCCCCATCTGAGGTGATCTTGGAGCCCAGGAAAATAAAATCTGTCACTACCTCCATTTCTTCCCCATCTATTTGCCAGGAATTGAGAGAGCCGGATGCCATGATTTTGGTTTTCTTAATGTTGAGTTTCAAGCCAACTTTTGCACTCTCCTTCTTCACCCGCATCAAGAGGCTCTTTAGTTCCTCTTCACTTTCTGCCATTAGAGTGGTTTCATGTACATATTCTTAGGTTGTTGATATTTCTCCCTGCAATCTTAATTTCAACTTTTGATTAATCTAGCCCTGCCTTTCTCATGATGTGCTCTGCATATAGGTTAAATAGGTAGGGCGACAGTAACAGCCTTGCCGGACTCCTTTCTCAATTTTGAACCAATCAGTGGCTCCGTGTCCAGTTCTCACTGTTGCTTCTTGACCCGCATATAGGTTTCTGAAGAGACAAATAAGATGCCATGCTGCCGCTGGTCTCGCTATCCCACGTGGATGGGTGGGGACGGTCCCAGTGAAAGGAAAGCCTTGAGGCTGGAGGTGCTGGTGGGAAGGTGGCGGCACTGATCTACAACCTGGTTGCATCCATCAAAGCCAGAATGCGCTCAGCCTTAGATCCACATGGCAGTTCTGCCCCGCCCCTGGGTGCACACGCAAACGGAGTCTGGCATCCCTGCTGGCTATCTTGCCCCGTAGTCTGACTTCACCCAGGATGCCAGCGCTGGCCGGTTCCTATGCACACACAGGTCATTGCTGGTCCCAAGGCTGGTTCCAGGGCTGCCCCATGGATCTAAGGCTGAGTGCATTCTGGCTTTGATGGATGACGCAGAGGAAGGAAAGAGATGAGAAGGCAAAGGAACGAATGGAGGAAGGAAGAAATGGAGGGAGGGAGGGATGAAGGGAGGGTAGAAAGGAAAAAAGGGAGGGAAGAACGAAGGAAGAGAGGAACGGAGGGGGGAAGGAAGGGATGGTGGGAGGAAGGGAGGGAGGGAAAAAGGGGAGGGAGGAACGGAGGGTGGGAGAAAGGAACGGAGGGTGGGAGGGAGAGAAAAAAGGAAGGAGAGGCAACATGGTTGGACATACCCCAGTTTACGCAGTTCTGCTTCAATCTTGGATCTATTGAGACTTGGGCTCAAAGGAGAAAGCAATTTTGTGTTCTCTTTTATCACAGACAGGACTTTATTGGCAATCCAAGTTAACACTGGTATTCTTGAATTGTGAACTCTTAGGAAAGTATCCCTTCCTTGTGAGTTGCAAACAGCCATTTCCAGTGGGGAAAACAGGACAAAGCAGAGTAGGGGAAAATATTTTCCTTTGCTATATTTCCAGTCTGAATTAGACTATGGCAGGGTCCCTGCAGGAGAGCTCTTTTAAGGATTATGTATTAATAGAAAAGCAACTAACTTACCTCTGTTCCTAAATGTTAAAGCTGTTGCACATAAAAAACAGAGAAGCTCTGATCAACTATCACAGCCACCATTTTGACAGTTCTGCTGTACTGTTGTCTGTGGACGCCCCCACTAAATACAAGCATGGGATAAACTGAGCCTGGTTTGTTCTTGGTCTTTCAAGTGGCCACAGACTACTAGCAAAAGTGGCATTTGATCACAAGGCAAGGAGGCATCGAGAAATGTTTCCCCTTTTGCATTTGGGCATCCAAGAAGGGACAGGAAAGGAGAAAGGGAAAGAGGAAAGACAAACAAAAAGAAGGAAAGAGGGGAAGGAAGAAGAAGGAAAGGAGAATGAAGAGGAAAGGAAAAAGAAGGAAGGGGGAAAGGAAGGAAGGAAGATAGAGTATAATGAGAGGGAGGAAGGATCTGAGGGAAGTCCTGCCTTAGCACTTGGCCCCGAGCAGCCCTGCTGCCCTTTCGCCATCCCCTTGTCCCCTCCTCTTGACCTCTCCTGGTGATCTCCCATCCTATCACTGAGGATGCTTTGGTTACAAAGTTGGGTCTCCTCACATGGAGAGGGAGTGGGCTTCCCTCTGACCCACACATTTTGCCCTCCCACAACACCATGAGCAACTTGGCCAAGGAGATCAAGCACAGCAGCAGCAGCCTCGAGGAGGAGGTATTCGTAGCTGGGCGCCCCTTGGGTTAAGTGAGGTTAGGCTGGGCTGCGGGGTCCCTGAACTTGAGGGCTCGGCGCTTGACCTCTGCTGCCCAAGGCTCTGGGCAGCCCGTGCCACTGTCCAGCCCCTCCCCCGCACAGCCTGAGAGGGACGGTGAGACTCCTCCAGTGGACCATGTCCCGGCGCTCACTCCGGTCCCACACTCCCCCGGAGACCCTTGGATCCGTCTCAGGCCTGTCCAGGCCTGCACAGGTGCCCCTGACGCGAGCAATTTCGAACTGCCCACGCCCACCCAGTAGGCCACGCTCACCCCAGCTGCACCCACCTAGTAGGCCATGCTCACGCTAGGCACCCCCCACCCCCGCGGGCAACCACAATGCTGATGCGGCCCTCAGTGAAATTTAGTTTGACACCCCTGATTTAAGGGAAAGAGGACAAACATAAGTTTGACCATGGCAGAACAAAACAGTGAACTATAAATTGTAACAGTAATTTAGCTGGAATTCAGGATGATTTGCCCATCTTGATTTTCTGCTGCACTAGATTATTATACTATTGCACAAACAAAGATGTTCTTTCTCATCTGTGTCTCTTCAGAAGACAATAGCTGGAACAGAGTTCTTCCTACCTGTGAAAAGTGACACAAGTTTCACGCAGTTAGAAATGTCTTAGATATCTGCCATTGATTTCTATATTAAGTCGATTTGCAGGTTTTTCAAAAATAAGCATCCGAACAAAATAGGTTTCTGTTCAGAAGCTTTTGTGAGATGTTTATTTGTTTCTAAGTGTAATGTATGAAAAGAGATGGATATGTTTTTGTTTTGCTGAGACACAGCAAGAACATTTTATTGTATATTTTAAAACTTTTCAAAAATTAGCATGCAAGATTTATTTTCTTGTTTTATTTATTTTTGTAAAAAAAATGTCAGGGAATTACTTTCATATAAAGTAGATGTATAGAAAAATTCTAGCTAAAACTATATTTTAAAAACATTTAAATTCATGCATCAGACATATTTTGATAACAAATTGTCTGATAACAATTATGAAATAGGTTGGATTTTATTGATCCATTCAACAATTCATATTGTTTCAAATAAGTAGATAGATCTAATTGATTGAAAAGAATACAATTTGTCTGTTATAGTGGCAGGAACACAACTGACATTTTGTGTAAAAAATAAGATATTGATAGAATCAATCTGCTACTAATTAAGCACATTTTGCTATTTGTTATATGAACTTTTCAAATATTGCTTTCGTTTATTTGTATTGGCACTGAAAGATTGACAAGGAATTAGTAGTAAAGTCATATGGAATTTTACAGTTTAGTACTTATATGCCAATGTACTATGTGTCATTTGTGACAGGGAAATGAAAAGCAAAGAAATAACCTGGATTTCTTTACATGACAAATATGTCCTTTTTTATTCTTTTTCTCAACATGTGCAGATTATTGTTCAATGGCGACCATTGTAGATCAGTCCAATGTGAAGCTGGTGTGTTTATTTTTTAATCCAGTCAAAGATGCCCTTCCACAGATCTACAGAATTGGTGATATTGTTCGACTTCACAGAATAAAGGTAATTTTAATGCACTTCCTGCCATGTGGTAAGAAAGCACTATAGTCTGTTCAAAGGAAAGAGAGCAGATACTTCTTAGCATTAACCTTTGACAGAGAGAATTCTATCTTCTATGGGCTTGCTGATGCATATTGGTCACTCTTATCCAGTAAACTGAACTAGAAGGCTCCACATGGCCTTTGGGTGGCATGGTGGGGGAACGCAGGTCTACCTCAAAAAACTTTGAACTTAATTTTAATTGAATTATAATTAGATTACATTAATTATAGATAATAGGATGACTATTTAGGGATGTTCTTTCTACCACACTAACGTCGAGGGAAATTCTTAGACAATTCCTGGCCTTTAATGGACTGCACAAAGTTTTGAGTTCCCTACCATAGCCAGAGAACTAGCCATATTATTCTTATAGATAGACGGAACTGAAGCTTTCTCAAAATACTTTGTGCATTTTGTCTTTGTCTTATGATAAGGGTGGGTTTTTGTATGTGATCTGTCACTCTGATGGTAGGTGGATCTTGAACTGTGATCCATGACAGACAGCATGGTTGTTTCTGTTAGACATTTTACTTCTGTGCTATAATGTTTAAAGAAACGCAATCATTCACAAATATTAATTAGAGATACTCTTTGCTGCCTTTTCTTGGTCATTACTCTAGCCTTATTTATTTTTGTTTGCTATTCTTTTAGCAGAATCTTGATGTCCAAGAACTTGTAATTCTCCTCTGTCACTTTTCAATATATTTCAATCTTGATGGAGTGGGGGATAATTTGGGGATAATTTTTCAACTTTGTCAAGTGAACTGGTTGCAAAGTGCATTTTACAGGTGAAAATTGTGAGTGTTTACTTTGTTCAGTGGGTTCAAATTAGGGGATATTCACAATATTAAGCAACATAAATATTTGGTATACAGCATACCAAAGCATTTGGTTCGATTGCATGAATGTTATTCTGGTGGATTTTTTTTTGTTTTCAACTATGGCAAATATATTTGTTCACTAGAGAATGAAATGTAAGCAAACTTATATTGGGTGTGGATTTATAACCTGTTAGAATTTGTGATTTTTTTGAAAGATTATGTATCATTTACCTCATATTGCACCTTAGTTGAAGTTATTTTTTAACATACAGTTAGCATTTAGCGATTGCTTCGTACAGTGAGTGTTCATAGTTATGACAGTGATAAAAATATAACTTTGTGACCAATTCCTGCATTTACGACCTTCAAAGGTCTGCAAAGCGAAGGAAAGCTGAAATAAGCTCACAAGCACCATAGCAGTATCACTTAGTGACCGCTTTGCTAAGTGATGGCTTCACTGATCCCAGTTTGATGGTGAAATGGCGACTACCTGTATACCTGATTTAGATTAAGCACACTATTCCCCAAAATGGTAGAGTCTACCTTTTTTTATTTAGATAGGCATGTTTTAGATTTATTAAAATGAAAGGCAAAATCACAAAACAGTGTCTCACTTATTTTGGCCATGTCATGTGGGGGAATTCACTGTAGAAAGTAATTATGTTTGGAAGAGTTAGTGGTTAAAAGAGAATTCCTCAATCTTTCTGGCTTTGCAGACTGGCCGGGCTCCGCATGAGTGGTGGGAAAGCATGTGCGTGATGGGCACACGCATGCTGCTCGTGCAAATGGAACATGTGTGCGCTTGCCCGCCAATTCCAAATGGCTCAAGGCCCAATAGTGGGCAGTGGCCCGGGGGTTGGGGACCCCTAGGTTAAAGGAAACCAAGCCACCAAAGAACAAAAAATCACCAAGAGTTGAACACAACTAAATGAATATCATCATCATCATCACTGAATGAAAGGATTTGCTATTTGCCACTTGCTGGGCAAGTGCAGTTTTGTAACTGTTTCTCTGAAAATTCAATTCAAGTGTGTTTGGGGTTCAATTGCAGGCAAATTTAGAATAATATTTTAATTAAGGTACTTAATCGTTCTAGTTTTAAGCTTCCTAAATGATTATGGTATTCTCACATAGAGATGCACAAATTTATATGTAGAATGCACAGACTTTTAATCAATGCACAGACGAAACAACATTCCTTTCTTACTTGTTTATTTAGATTAGACATTGTAATATATAAACAAATCAAAAAGAAAAAAAAGCAAGAGAAGAAAAATTTCACACATTGATAAGCCATAAAATGGGCTGGTGATTGTGACAGAAATTATTTAATTCTCCTAAAATACTTGGCATTACTTCAATAATATAATCCATCTCTTTTCTACAAGATCTGTTAAATACAAAGGGAGTCTGAAGATCCGAGCATCGACTGTTATAGAGGAATGTATGAGCTAAGGACTTCAGTTCCTCATAAACATTTGCTCTAAAATGGAAATACTGTGCTTTTTGCCCAGAACTGCTATCTTATTAATATAGTTTTATTGCAAAAAAAGTAAACAATGATTAATAGGAGATTTATAAATAAATAAATAAATAAATAAATAAATAAATAAATATTTCTGTCCATATAGATAGAGATATATAGGTATATGCATTGGTAAGATTTTAAAGAGTAGGGCATAATAAAGTATTATTAACAATCTGCATCAGTAAAATAAAATAAATTAGGTGTTTCTAATGAGAATATATAAATATAATTTCAGTTTAAGAACGCCATAGTTGTGTGAAACCTAAGCAAATATTATATGTAAAAATTTAACTTTAACATTTAATTTAACACCTAACCCAAAGATGCCATTTTTCTCAAATATTAAAAGGAGAACTACTTTAGATATCCAGTTTTATTCGAATGGATCAGGTCTCACAGCTCATATATTCCAAAATATAACTCAGTAGGCTGTCATTAAAGCCCATTCAAGAACTGTCATATAATTGCTTCAGCAAGTTGAAGTTCTGCAAGAATTCACTGAATCCCATGCAGCTACTGATGGTAGTGATGATGAAAACAAGATAAATCGTGCCATAAATCCCTGCAGATGTACCTAGGCTCTATGAAATGTATAACCATTTATACATTTAATAATTGTATAAATACATTAAAGCTGATACAGTCCTTTTTAAAATTCCCCAATCAGTTATTGAAAGAATCCATTCCTAGACTGATCTTAACTTATCTTCTCCGAACCAGATGCATCCTTCTGACCCAGTTCACTATACTAAGGACTCATAGCCTATTGCATCTGCTGACCAATAAACCGAATAAAATTGCAGTAGACTCAATAAAGAGATTAGGAAAATAAAGAGCCAGAGGAAGGAAAGATGAGACTAATGCATTCTCCCATTGGAAGGAAATAACATTTGAAAAAATGAGCTATTTGAGCAAGACAGTGATTGCATTATGTTTGACAACACATTCTCCTTATTGCATATATTGGTGACCAGCTAAGTAAAGAAAATAGCCATTTCAAGTATCATTGTACTGATTATAGAAGCTGATTTATTGCAACAGAGACTAGTATTTTTATCTAGGAAGATTTATTACCTGGAAAGTACCTAATTTTGAAACTGTTATGCCTCTCAGATGTTGATTATCCTTTTAGCAACCAACTGCAAATAAAAATGCTATAATCAGATGTTTATTATAGCAAAACAGCTGTTTACATGAAGCATCAACAGTGCTGGCTTACATTGTTTCTAGTTCAAATACATTGAAATTCTATATTTTTGCAAACTAATGTCTTCCTTCAGAAACAGGGAGGCAATCTGTGATACTGTGTTAATGTTTTTACCAACACATTATTAGTCACTTTGTGCGTTTAATTCTAGAAGGCATCACACTATGTTTTCTGCAAATAAAATGGCCATATGTACTCAATTTATATCTGCTGGATTTCAAATAATGACCCCAGAGCATATAGAAGAATGGAGGACATTCTCCATTCCACCAGTTGATAGTTAAAAAAATATCAAATAAAGAGATGTTCTCAAACCATAAGGTTAACCAATTATTAACTATAATTTGATACTTTCTAAACATCTTGGTTTTTTTATTTCATAATTTTTAGTATTGCAAGCCTGTATAAAGCCTTAACATTTTAGGAGAAACTCTATTCTATACGATACATTATTTTTATTCTTGTAGATCAGAGAATTCGATCACCAGTTCCAAGCGATTTCAGGTCCTGGATTTGCTTCACTTACATTTGATGGTAACATTGGAGCTCCAACGATTCCCCGAACATCTAGTAAAACATTTTCATTTACGGATGAAGACAGAAAAACCGTGGAAGACTTGCGTGTTTGGATAGCAAGTAATCTTTTCAGTCCGCCTCCCATGACAAAATTATGTGACATCCAGCCATCAATGTTTTTTGAATTCACTGGCCAACTAATAGGAAAAGCTAAAGTGGATGGATCTTCTTATCTTCTCAAGGTCTGTTTTTATGATTATTCCCATCCCTGCACTCATTACGTTTTAATTCAACAGTAATTTCATAATAGCTATAGGTAGGCTATAACTGAACTGGGGTTTTTTTCTGCTATCAAAATCATTTTTAAATCTTCTGCTAATAATGCTGCATTTTATGATTCCTGAAACTTTTAGATACCAAAGTTTTCATTCAAGCAAGTTAATAACTTCTGGTTTTCACTGACCATGTTTTGGCTCAATTTATGGTGGCATCTATCCAAACTGGCTTCATTATTTGATGGCCCTGATTATCATTCAAATAATTAATAGTACTTTGGGAAGGAAATAAATCTATGTACTTGTAAACATCCTTGCTTGAAGCCATATTTTTCCTATCCTGTTAAATCTTTTTTGAATCTTTTAGTATTACCCAATTATGGATTTTGAATCTTTTTCCTATGAACCAGGGCAATTAGGATTGCTTATTAAACATCAATATATTCAAACAAAAATATATTTCCTAGGAAATATACTAAGAAAATA
This sequence comes from Protobothrops mucrosquamatus, assembly GCF_001527695.2. NCBI lineage: Eukaryota > Metazoa > Chordata > Lepidosauria > Squamata > Viperidae > Protobothrops > Protobothrops mucrosquamatus. The sequence continues at coordinate 237,323 of NW_015386105.1, read as the reverse complement.
TGATTGAAATAATGTATGCTGTTAACCTCCTTTGCAACTATTTGGAATTCTGAAAGTTTAAAAATATAAAATATGTCAAAATAGGTATACAAATTGTGATAATTCTGCGTAAGAGAGAGACTTAAAATTTGCCATGTTTAGATGCATTTTGCTTTCTTCACCTCAATAAGCATTAGCTTTATCATACTTTCCATTAATAAATTGAATAACTACACTGCTTTACAAAATTTACTTTTATTTTCCTTCAAAGTGCAGCCCGTTATAACTACTCTTGTCACTAGAAAACTATGAGAAAATTGGTTTATAAGAAGTTTTAACTTCTTAAAAATATTCTCCATATTCTGTTTTTTGGTTTCATTTTCGGGAAGTCATGTTTGCTTCTCTGGATGACCTGAGAGTTTTCTATGTCAGATACATGCCAATATCTCTCAGATTTCTACATTTGATTATCTGGATCCACAGGCTTTCTGAAACATTGCTTATGATGCTGTTTTGTTGATCAATAAAAGTAGGAGAAAATTGAAGAAAGGCATGGAGAATGTCTCCTAACCTTTCAAGCAGATATGTTTAATGAGTAATGGAGTTTGCATAAAAGAAGCATGTTTATAATTAGAATACGGCACTGATTCATTGTGAATTTCTGTCTTCCATTGGTTAAAAGGGAGGGAAAGGGCATTTGTAGCCATTAAAATGGCATATTTTATTCCTAACTTGTTTCAAGTTCCAAGCGCTCAATTTAGATAGATGGTTGGAACATTTTGCATGGCCTACTTACAAGTTTAGGAGAATGAATAAAACACATTTATCCAAAACGTTGCCACTAGCATTTTTAGGAGCACTCTGCCTTGTTCTTTTAAATTATTCCCCGGAAGATTGCAAAATAATGTTCTTTATACATAAATACTGTCTCAAAGAAATTTAACAAAGTGTGGGTGAATGTTCGTTCTCCGAGCGTATGGGTTGGTTTCCGAATGCTTTGTTAAGCAGGCTTGGTAACATCTTCAATGGAGTTTAGGGGACAAACGAATACATTAACAAAATGTATTTGAAGAAGAAGCTTTGGGGAATTATAGTCTTAACAACACCTTTAAGGTTCAAGTTGTCTATCCTTATTGTAGTTTTTAAGCCTTACTCTGGAATATTATTTGTGCAATTTTATCTGGTTCCAAAAAGAGTGTTTTTTGTTTCATTGCAGGTATGGGATGGCACAAAATGCCCTTTCCCATCTTGGAATGTGCTTGTTAAAGAAGAAGACCTAAAGGGAGATGAATATTTCCTCCGTCGATTAAAATATCTAACAGTGGATATTGTAGCTTATGATAATCATGTGCATGTGGCAAAACTATTAAAGGTAAAGGTACTTCTTGGCAATTACAGCTTTATTTTTTTGCTAGTTCTGTTTTAACTCTCCATTTTTTACTAAAAGTGAGTCTATGTGTACATTTATTTAAATTAAATTAAATGAATTTATATAAATTGTGTAATTGCCATGATTAGTCCCAACAAACCAAATCTCTGGGGGGGGGGGACAAGTAAAGAAAATTCAATTAACTTATTATGAAAAAGAGTATTTAAAGCTATATTACATCTTTTTGAATACAACTATGAACATTTGGAAAAAAGATGAAGCCTCCAGTTTCTTTCCTATTACTCAGATAAACTATTTTTTTTAAATGTAGCCTTTCTTGTAAATTATACTGTTTTATTATTTATTTTTTGCTTTTAAAAATAATATTTTTTTTAAAAAAAATGAACATAGTCTTGTATGAATTTGTGATTTGTTCATAAATATTTTCTAAACGTTTCATTTTGTGATCCATACACTATTTTGGGAGCTCTGCAATGTAAAAAGAAAACGTTTTAATTTTTATTCCTTATTGAAGAGTGCCATCTTGCTAAGGGGGTTATTTTTAACATAGGAATTATTACTGCAAGTCTTAAATAATTATATTTCTAGTGATATTACATTTTCAAGATTGCAATATAATTCCATTCTACTGCTAAGGCTGAGAGTGGTACAGGTAATCATCCACTTACTACCTATTGTTTAGCAACCAATCAAGTTACGATGAACCTATCTTGAGGCTACTTGCAATTCGGATTCAGACTTGCAACGGTGTCCATCCCCTTACAGTCACATGACCAAACTTTAGACACTTAGCAGCATGGCTGCATTTACAGATGTTTGCAGCACCCCAGGGTCATGTGACTCTGTTTTACAACGGTTTTGCAAAAAAAACAATACTTAACCCACATAGTTAAAAAGCTTTACCAACTTACCATTGTTAGTATGTCTCTAATGTAGCTGGAGAAAGTTGCATTTTCATCTTAGCCATTCACATTCTCACTTGCATTGTTGAACAAAAATCGCACTGCAATGCAGTCATGTACCAATTAATGCCAACCATGTCTCCAATTCCAAACTGCCATATGGAAAACGAGCTCCAGTTGTTTGGGAATTTACATTTGTAGATTTGCTGCTTTCTTTTAAGCCATTTTCACTAAATAACCCTTAAGTTAAATTGGGATTTGTTTTCTTCAGTGCCACTTTTTAAGGGAAAGAGATAATTGTCTAGCCGTTGTTCACTGGAGATAAATCAAAGTTAGGGTTCCTTATTTTCCATTCTGCCTCAGTTTGCTTTGGATTTTTGCTAATTAAAATGCAGCAAAACCAGCTTCTATTACGTACCTATGGGAGGCAGAGTTCATCTTTTTGCTGGTACATTTTATGACAAAATAAAAACTTAATCCTAATACATTGATCCAGTTGTGCAAATGTACGGAAACTGATTGTGTGTTCACTGTCTCAAATTCTGTTGTTCAGGAGTGAGCATTGTGAAATCCATGCCAAGCAGAGATAGGTGCAGGTGGCTTCTGACTTATGACCACAGTTGGGACCAGCATTACCACTGCTAACCAGGTTGATTGTTAAGTGAGCCACCCACAGTTTTACACAATCTTTTTTGTCATGGTTGTTAAGTGAATCATGTCATGGTTAAACAAATCTGGCTTCCTTCATTGACTTTCCTTATTGGAAGCTGGCCGGAAAGTTTGTAAATGGGTGATCCCGTGATATCAGGACTCTGCAACAGCCATAATTACGAAATGCTAGTTGCCATGTGCCCCAATTCTGATCAAGACTGTGCTGCAACAGATATAAGTTGGAGGGTCACTATTTTCAGTGCTGTTGTAACTTTGAACTATCACTAAACGAATGGTTGTAAGTCAAGAACTACCTGTAATAGGACGGCTTTACTGAAAAGACAAGAGACTCTAACAAATGGAACAAGCAGGTGAGGACTGAATAGAAATACTGACTATGGAGGGGAAATAATTGAAAAAGCAGCTGAGCATTGATGCTAAAAAAATGCATGGGCCCTATATGTTTGTTCAAAGAACATTCTGAGCACATTCATCTTCCTACAAGGATTTCCAATGCAGGAGTTCTTTCTGTTCATGGGTTTTTTGACTGCAGTTAAGCGGTTATGAATTTTTAAACATGGAAGTATTTCAATAAGTAGTTTGTGCAGACTTGCCTAGAATTTCCTGTTCACAAGCTGGAAAGGTAAAAGTATGCAATGCTGCCACTCACTGGAAATTACTGGTAGTGTACTAGAACTTTTTTTTTTACAGTAAATGAGGTTAAAGAATAGTGCATTAGTTTTGTATGATCTCACTGTTGAGAGGCATTGCTGATTTCCTAACCAACACTTGTGTGCAAAAATTCAGTCCTAGTTCATGCTCCATAAGTACACAACACCTGACACATCTTCTGTATGATATAAAGTTAAATACTTTTCTGAAAACTGCAATCCATATTTACTGCTTATATTGACTTGCTTATAAATTTAACAAAAAGCATAAATATGGCCTGTGCAAAAGTTTAGATACCCTTTTAGTCAATACCTTAATACATTTTTGGCAGAAACAATAGTTTCCAACCATTCCTTATAGCCAGTTAACAGTCTGTTTGTTTTTTGAATTTTTAAAAAACTTTTCATGACAGAATTCTTTTAGCTCAGAAATATTCTTAGGTTTCCTTACATGACGGTGCCTCTGAGATCTTCCCATATAGTTTCCATATTATTCAACTTGGGGCACCACAAAAGCTATTCAAAAACCATTTTCTTTCTTTCCTATAATTCTTTCAGGGTTGATTTGAAGGTACAGTATGTTTTGGATTGCTACCTTGCTAAAATATCCAACCTTCTTTCTCCTTCAGTTTCTTCATTGACAGAGACATTCCTGATATCCATCCATCAATTTACACCATTTTATGTAAAAAGAAATCCACTTAGAACTAAAGAATTCTGAAGCTATGGTTTGCTTTATATTCAGAATTGCATCATACTCCACTATTCTACATGTCTAGTATCTCACTATGTCTTTAATTTTCTAGTGTAATTTTAGGCAGCTAGAAAGGCTTACCATTATATCGATTATATCTTCCTTAACGGTAACTATTATTTTACCATCTAGGGTTAAGTTAAAACTTACTATTGAATTATAAGAAAGTATACGTTGTCATAATTATATGTTTTGTAGTTAACAATAATCCAATTCTTTTTTCTGTGTATTTTAAGATTGGACAGTTCATTTCAATGTACAACGTGCACGTCAAAACCCAAAGTTCTGAAAACGGGCCTGATGTTACACAGTTTCTTCTTCATGGAGGCACCAGGCATGGTAGTGGAATTGCTGTCCTGCCCGAAAGTCACCCAGATATCATCGAACTAAAGTCGTGAGTAAATAACATTTAAGATTTGGAGAGAAAACATGCTAATTTGTTCAGCCCGGCATTTCCCATAAATGGAGCAGCCTTGATTAATTCATGAATCATACTTTGTCATTTTAATTCCATCCCCAAAGTCTTAAAATTCTCAAATTAACATCCCACAATTCTTTGACCAGAGATTAGAATTCTAAGTGTTACGCTATTTATGAACTGTGATGTGAATCTTCTGTGCCTGTGATGGAATGTCTGTATTCCCAGGAGGGAAGGAGCACATTCCAAAGGACAAGAGACAACATAGTGTGAGAGAAAGAAGGTGAAGATAGTTCCTCCCTAATAGTTCCCAAAATATATATTTTATGGTGCAAATAGTCTCTTTTAGTTTGGCAAGATTTCTGTCTATAGATAAGGAACAATAAAGAAATCTGCTTTGAAGAATCTCAGCATGTCTTTCTTGGTTTTTGGAGCTTGACAATAGCATTCCATACTGTAAGCAAATCTCTATGTCATGAATTGTTCAGGATAATTTCCATAGAGCAGAACAAAGCTATTCAGGCACCTCTTTGAGGATAAAGCTATTATTTCAGATTTGTATGATTGTACAAAATGTAAACTATGAGCATGCCTGAATGCAAGTTATCGTATTGGCTTCTGTTTAGCATGGGGCTCTGCTCTCCTAATTCAGCTCCTTGTGATCTAACTTGCGGTAGCCTTCTCCACTCTGGATGCTCTTGAGTGAATTTCTTGTCCCAGAATTGTCAGTGATAGATACAGTGTGGGATTCTGGGACATAAGCTTTGGGAGGCAGACAAGTAGGATAAGATTAGTTACCACACTCTGCTTTCTGGGCTTCTGATTAGCACAGTAGTGGCAGAGGACAAAAGAGAAAGGTGAGTTCAGAGCTGCTTTCTGCTTTTGCTATTGTTGAATATAGTTATGGCATAAATACTTTTCGTAAATTCTGGTGTACATTACTTTTAAGTGAGTATCTCTCCCTATCTAGTTTCCTTCCCTTATTTGTGTGTGTGTGTGTGTGTGCGTGTGAGAGAGAGAGAGAGAGAGAGAGAATACATACACAGTATACATAGTATATACACACACTTGTGTAATTTAATTTGATCTAGAATAAAAGGAAATCTTATCCACAGTTATATACAAGCACCTTGCTTGTTATGGTAGTACAGTAGAGTATATATCAACATTTAGTTAGTAGGGAATGCACCCGAATGGGTCATTTGTCAGATGCCAAATAACACATTATGACAATATTAGTTTTCATACACCATCACACTTCCAAAAGACCTTGTAATTTAACATTTTAGATCTGAGCATAACATTCTTGAAATAATGGCATGGAAATTTAGAGATGTGAAAAATATGGCACAATCAACATCTGCTAATATTAAAGTGTTGTTATACTTATCAAGCAAAAGAATTAACTGAAATCTAATTTCCTGTTTTTAATAGTCTGCTAAACTTTATTCACTTTTAGTACATATATATATTCATTATTAGATTTCTGGACACTGTAGACTTGGCATTAAGCGAGAGTTCAGAAAGAGCTTCTCCGGAGCCTGAAAATTCTTATACTTTATGTAAGTTTTTTTTTAAATATCTTTTTTGTATATTCATAGAACAGGATTGAGAAACCTGTCTCAAAGTTTTGCTGAGCAACGGTCTCTAGCAGCCCTAGCCAGCAATTTCAACGTTGTAAAAGACTCTGAAAAATATAATCCAACATTTGGAAGAGCACAGATTCCTATTTTTATAACGTGGCTAAGTCCACTGCTGTTTCTTTTCTTGATGCAAAATAAGATACTAAGAAAAGCTAGAACATTTTAGTAAAAACTGTGCTGTAAATTTATTCACAGCAGAATAATATTTCTTTTTCTAATGAATAAGTGCATTAGTATGAAGTAATAAATTCTGAATTTATATGTAGTACTGCTGTCTTGAAAATAAAATAAAATTCCAACAATGTATGCAAAAATCTACATTGGTAGAATTTTAAATTTAAAATGCTTATTTCGCTGCATTCTCTGAAAATTGAAATAGGTAATCCGCTTATACAATATTGCTAATCAAATCTGAAAAGAAACCCACCGTATATGTAATTATATGCATGTTATTAATTAGAATTGAACTCTGTTATCTTACATTTCCATCTCTGTGTGCTATACTTCTTTTCCTTTGTGTTGCTTTTGTAAAACAGTGCTAGAGAAAAAGAAAATGAATTTCCCCTTTTTTTCAAAGTAGGATCCTGTGTAGAAAGATGTCAGCAGTTGTCTGTTACAGGTAAGAATTTCACGTTAGGTATTCTGTGTATTTTGGAATGGGAAGAGAACTTCTTTTACAATAGGACTTCCTGCCTATTCTTTCCTGTGGCTCTGAGATATTTTAGAATGGCACTGTTGGTGAGTTTAATAAATAATAAATTTATTTTATTATTTTATACATTATAAAATAATTATAAATTTATCAGTTAAAAATAATTTGATTAAAGTAATTAATTTAATAAACAAACAAACTATAACAGAGCAGGAAATGGTGGGGAGGGCCTTAGAGGAGCAGAAGGTTTTTTGTTTTTGTTTTTTTGGGGGCTTGGCTAGGAAAGCATTTTGTCTCAGGCTATAATATTTGAATTTGATGTGTTATGTATTTTAATATAAACTTTATTTAATCCATCAACCATATTGTGGAACAAAACCTAGTTATACGCCAGTTTTTAAAATTCTTGGGTGCACTGACATTCTGCTAATATAAAAAAACAAAACACATACATTTTATATATGAAGGATATGTCTATATATTAAAAGAAGAGTGCAGAAATTAAATAGGAAAATTTATGAATGCATACAAATGTGTAAACAACTGAAAATAAGTTTGTCCACCCTTACGTCCAGGATGTTGTTGCTGTTGTTGTACATGAGTATTGATGAGGGCACATGCTTTTAAGTGGCGGCTTGGGAGACAACTGCCGCCGCTGCATTGGACCGAGTCGTGCCTTTGCGGCCTCTGACCCGGCCTAGATCTCGTCTGGCTCCCTGGTTTACCGGGGAGCTGAGAGAGATGAAACGCCGGAAAAGACGCCTAGAGAGCCGTTGGAGGGCCAGCCGAACCGAACCCGCTCGAACACAGGTAAGGACACATGTTAGA
>NW_015386105.1:119037-228145 GCF_001527695.2 Protobothrops mucrosquamatus | reverse complement strand
TGGAACGAACTACCCCCCGAGATTCGGATAATTCCGGATCTCCTTACCTTCCGTCGCGCCCTCAAGACATGGCTCTTTCAGCAAGCGGACCTGACCTAGGGTGGATTTTATACTGGGTTTTTTAGGAATTTGAAAGACGCAACTCTAAATTTGGTTTAATTCGGTTTTAAGGGGGGGATTGTATATATGTTTTGGTTTTTAAGTATGTTGTGCGCCGCCCTGAGTCCCGTCGGGAGAAGGGCGGCATATAAATTAAATTAAATAAATTAAATAAATAAATAAATAAACTTAAACATTTGAAATGCCAATTAATATAAATAAATGAGAAATTCAGCCAAGTAGCTTAATGGATAACTGATGGTGTTCATGCATATATTTGTTCATGTTTATCCAAATGCATGTTTTCATTGTTTTATAGTATTAACAGATCACCAGCATTTTGATGCAACTACACTGAATACCATCAGAATGAGCCAGATTCCTCAGAACTACCGCATCAGAGCTAGGCTGCTTAAATTCGAGCCTGAGAAACTCCACCAGTCTGTTAAACTTCATTGCCCTCAGTGCAATTCATTGTAAGTGTCCAAGTGATACAGATACCTTTGCAGTTGCAGTTATTGCTTACAGCAGACATGTCAAACACAAGGCCCGGGGGTCGGATGCGGCCTGCGAAGTGGTTTCATGTGGCCCGCGAAGCCATCCTAGAAACAATGAGGGAATGGCCCCCGTTGCCTTGGCCCTGGCCCAGGCTGGCCGGGAGCCAATGTACAATTTTATAGTGGCCATCTATGCTGAAACGCATTCAGTCTTAGCTCCACAAGGCCGTCTAGAAACAGCGAGGAACCAGCCCTGCCACGTCGGTCCCACCCCCTAAGTGCAAGCTGGGGAGGTGTCACCTTTGTGAGAAATGAAGAAATGCACCATCGCGCTTGCCACTTCCAGGCAATGGTGCATTTCTTCATTCTTCACAAAGGGTGACACCTCCCCAGCTGCGTTTCTTGCCTGTTTTTCTTCCTCCCTCATCTCAAATATTTTCCCACCACTCTGTACTTAGGAAAGAAGGAAGGAGAGAAGGAGGGTCTGAGGGAAGTTCTACCTTAGTCCTGCCCTGCTGCCCTTTCACCATCCCCTTGCCCCCTCCTCCTGGCCTATCCTGGGAGTCTCCCATCCTATTGCTAAGGAAGCTTTGGATACAAAGCCAGGTCTCCTCCCATGGAGAGGGAATGGGCCGGCCTCTGACTTTGCCCTTGTACCCATCATGAGCAATCTGCCTAAGGAGAGCAAGCACAACAACAGCAGCCCTGAGGAGGGCACCCCCTGGGGAAGTGGGGCTGGGCTTGGTGCCGCGGGAGCTCGAGGGCCAGGCTGAGCATTTGGTGCCTAAGGAGAGCAAGCACAACAACAGCTGGGTGCCCCTTGGGGAAGTGGGGCTGGGCTTGGTGCCGCGGGTGCTCGAGGGCCAGGCTGGGCATTTGACCTCTGCTGCCCAGGGCTCCGGGCAGCCCGTACCACCATCCAGCCCCCCCACATGGCCTGAGAGGAACAGTGAGGCTCCTCCAGTGGACCATGCCTTGGCACTTGCCCTGGTCCCACCCCCTTCTGCCAGAGACCCTCAGATCTGTCCCACTCCTGCCCAGGCCCCCACAGGCACCCTTGACGTGAACGATGTAGAGCTGGCCACCCACCCAGTAGGCCACACCCACTCTATCCACGCCCACCCAGTAGGCTGCACCCACCCTGGCCACACCCACCCGGCCCCTGAGGGCAATCGCAATGCTGATGCGGCCCTCAATGAAATTGAGTTTGACACCCCTGGCTTACAGGATAGAATAGCATTATATATTTAATCCCCTGCAATTTAAAATGTACAATAAATTCATCATTTATTTTTATATTCTATATTTGATTAATATTGTTATTTTATCTATTAAAAATTCTAAATTGCTACAATCAAAGCTTTATAGTAAAAAAAAACCACACACTAAAAGCTACATATCCAGTAAAGTCAAATAAAGTGCAAAATGAAAAAACCCAAACGAGCTAGGCAGTAACAAGGGGATTATTATACGAATGTTTGCAAGTAAGTATTCTGTACCCTTCAATCAAACTCAACATGCAGTTTTCTTGGCGGTGTTCGAAAAGATATTTGCCGTTGCCTTTTCCCTAGATGCTTTTTCACTTTCTGATCTACCTTATAATCCTGAAATGTCTAGTTTCTCTTCCAGGCAATAACTTGGCCAGTTTTATTTCATTTTTTGAGATAAACTGGGCATTGCCAACTTCTAGTTGTATTTGGCTGACCTAGTCTAGCCTCAAGAGCTGAGAAGAGTGGACCTAGTTAAAACCTGAATTTGATAATACCTAAGAATTCCAAGATTGTATGCTGGATTGGGAAATAAGAAAAATAATCCAGGTTTTTAATTTTTTGCAAACAAAAAAAAAACCTCTAAACACTACCCAAACTAAAAAAAAAAAACTTATATCCAAGAAAACTGTATGAATGTAATCATGGAAGTCATGAAGAGTTGAAGGAGATGATACCTTTAAATATGTGCCAATATATGTTTAAAATTCTTTTGTTTAAAAATACATTTGTGAAAATTATTATGAGCCATGGTGTAGTATTTAAAAATTCAGCAATCTTACAGGTGAAGTTTGTAAATATTTAATTTATTTTTTCATTTTCATTTGGGGGCATATAAAATGGCAGTACCTGGAATGGAAGCAGCTGCACAGCTACCTATTCAGAATATCCACCAGATAAAGGGACTGTTTTGGGAAGTTGTATAAGGGCAGAAAAGTGGCCAGGCAGGGACCCAGCTGTGCAATGGTCCTATCAGATATCAGGGCGTGTCTTAGCGGTAGAAATAGTGTAAAGTTACCTTTTGTCCAGTGCGAAGTTATCTATATGTATTAATATAAACCTATCTTAAATGTTATGTGATTCTGAACTCTTTAATCTTTCAATCAAGCTTGAATGTTTTATGGAAATTTAGTTCTCCTAGTCTTTTTTATATTTATTATTATTTATAAAATTTGCTTGCCGCCCATCTTGCTGCGAGGTGACACACTAACACATCAAGGCCTTAAAATACTGCAGCCTATCTAACATGCAGGTGGAAATATTGAATTATCTATGTTACATTTTTTTATATTGCATTTATTGAAAAGTTACTTTAAGCACTTTTCTGGTGTTCAATTCAGGCTGTAATTGTTTCAGGCAAGAAATCCCAGATGGGACTGAACTTGATTCAATTTTACGAGAAGCTTCAACTACATGTTCAGATTCAAACCTGCAAAGCACTTCGTTCTGCAATTCTGTAACGTGGCAGGCTGAAAATCAGGGACAGCGGCAGGTAGCTGTTCATTTTGTGACACACAAAGAACTACTACAAGACCCAGAGGATACTTTAGTTTTTCTAGAAGGTTAGTTAATTTAGTTTTCTAGAAGGTTAGTTAATTAACTATGTACATTTCTTTGCACGTTGTAATCTCTAATCCTAAAAAACATTTGCATGTCAGCTCTTACCCTCATATACTTCTAATAAGCCAACAAAATTTAAGAGAATAATTGTTCTATATATTAGCAGTACATACACACATTTTTAGTTCTTACTACATAAACACACATCTTTTCCTATGTTGTTTTGGGGTGATAAACTCATACAGACTTTTGAAAATATGGAAAATGAATATACCAATTCTATAAGCTTGTATGCTTAAGTCTCTGTTGTGTGTCTCTTTCATTTTTAAGAAAATCTCATCTTCAACTTTGTCCATAACTAATGATATATAGTGAAACCTTTATATAATAAATTCCTATTTAGCAGATTTCAGATGCAATGGACCACATTCTATGCAGACATACCCTCAAAATAACCAACAAGGCCATTGTAATTGATGTGGTGTAGATTAGGCAAATTAATTTTTGTCAATGTTATTACAAGCCATGGTAATGTATATCATTTGCATAATCTAATTACATGAATAATATTTAATATTTCATTTGCATAATGATATTATGCAGATTATATAAATAGTTGCGATAAATAGTTCCTGTTTAGTAGATTTGGAAATAATGCACAACCCCTTCCTCCCAAACGGTCCATTAAAATTAGAATTCAACATATTTGAAATATTATCCTAAACAAGTAGTCTTGTTTAGTGACTTGGGAACACCAACTTGGTTGTTAACTAAAGCGTTTACTAAATAAAATTGCAACTGTGCTTATGATCTTACTTCAGGTTTCCTTTGCTTTACACACCTGCAAAAGTCATAAATGGAAGAACTTGTCGCAGTTACTTTTTCATCATCATCGTAACTGAACAGTTCTAAATGAAAACTAAAAATAGAATTAAAAATAAAGAGTATAAGATGCAGAAAAGAAAGAAAAGGGAAAAAAGAGAAGTAAGAATATAGCAAAGGAAAAAAAAGAAATAGAGAAGTGACTTCCCATTCATCACAGCAAGTATCATTTTTTTTAGTAATTTATCACCTCTTAAAATAAAACAAATGATCTCATCCTCCCATATCACATCTGTTATCTATAAAGAAATCCATAAAGCATGGTTATTTCTATCTTGGTGTCAACAAAAGTACATGAAGGCTTACCAGAGATGAAAGCATATCTGTTTTATTCTTGATGAAACAATTAAGAATAAATACATTTTAAAAATTGTAAATTGAATACATCTCTTCTTCTTTAAATCTTCTGTTCCTTCTAGTTCCCTCTAGCATCTAATTTTGAAAATTTTATCTTACTATTTTTTTCATTTGTAGTTCTTTTTGACATGAATTTTTGGGTAGAAAAATTAACCATAAGAAGAATAATTGGAAGAAGGAAAATAAGGATAAGAATTTGCCATAATAACAAAAAGAATCAGAAATTTTAAAAATCTTTTAGTTATTTTATATATATATATATATATATATATAATGTTATATTGTATTATATTATTATTATATTATATTATTATTATATTATATTATATTATATTATATTATATTATATTATATTATATTATATTATATTATATTATATTATATTATATTATATTATATTATATTATATTATATTATATTATATTATATTATATTAATATGTATATAATATATATTTTTAATTAGAAACTACACTTTGTCCTTTTTAAAAAAGTGTTCTGGTTGACTAAAATGTGAGATGCAATGCCTTTCTTACTGTAAGCATACTTTTAACTTAAACCATCCTCTGGATGTCAGTATTCTCACAAAGATAAAACTGTATTCATACTTAAAAGCAAAGGTCTTGCAATATATTTCTTTTTTATAGAAGCATATAAAACTGACACTTCTGGAGGCATTTAGGCACAGACTATAAGATCATACCCCCTCTGTGGTATAGATATATTGGCTTGGTTTGGCTTTTTATTGTTTTTAATCCTATTTGGCATTGCTTTCTATGTAATCTGCTCAGAGTCTCCAGCATATAAACTGGAGGAAATAAACAAATACAAATAATGATCATTAAAAGGAATGGCAACTATCCAAGTAGATTGGTTATGCAGTTATTAAGTATGTCAATAGATGGGACTTTCCTGCTGAAATGTGTCATTCAACTTTATGGCAACTTTTTCAATGTCATACTTAACATTAACAGATGTTACTAACATTTTTGGAAAAATCAAATATGTTGTGATATAAACAGATTTAATAGGGACACATCATTATATATTAGAAGCTAGACAGGGAAATATGCCCATTTGGATTCTGCTGAGATTTCTAATGCAGCCGTCTCCAGGCTGGATACTTTCTAGTAATATTAACTAACTCCCAGAGTTCTCCACAAAAAGGTATAATGTAGCCATTACCTGTCAGTTTCTCACAGTGTTTCATATTTCATAAACCTCTGGGGGCAATCATTTGGAATTTGGGGATTTAATTACATGTAGCATAGTTTTTTTCCCCAGCTCAATACAGGTAGTCCTCGGCTTATGATCACAATTGAGCCCAAAATTTCTGTTGCTGAGTGAAATTTGTTAAGTGAATTTTGCCCCATTTTATGACTTTTCTTGCCATAGTTGTTAAATGAATCACTGTAGTTATTCAGTTAATAACATGATTGTTAAGTGAATCTGGCTTTCCCATTGACTTTGTTCATAAAAGGGTTGCAATGACCCCAGGACATGCAACCATCATAAATATGAGTCTGTGGCCAAGGCATCCGAATTTTGATCACGTAACCATGGGGATGCTGCAGTGGTCATAAGTGTAAAAAATGGTCATAAGTCACTTTTTTCAGTGCCGTTGTAACTTTGAACAGTCAGTAAATGAAGTGTTGTAAGTTGAGGACTATCTGTGTATGAAAGTCCGAATTATTCCGTAGTGGAGGATAATTGGTGATGGTTGCGGTTAGGAAGACTTTATGTGGTGTGCTGAGATTTTTTTATTTAAAAAATTGAAAGTAACAATCTGAGTTGAGTTCTAAACAGTCAACCTATATTTTAATATTTAACAATCAATGTAGCTGTCAAGCATCAAAAAAACCTATTCTGCTTCAGCCATTGTTGTATCTCTCTTTGCCAACAGACTCGGGGGAGGGAGGGGGGATATTTGGAGTGCCCAGCACACCTGCAACGGTCCAGCCTGGGAATCAAGGTCATCACAGAATGGCTGGGCTAGGAACTAACTGAAGAATTTTCTCATAACAAATGTCTGACACTTAATTGGGGAATGTGACCTGCACAATCAGAGGGGAAGAAAGGTTCTACACTTTTAATTTACTGTTCTGGCCCCATTTTCGCCACAGCTGATTTTCTATTCATCAGTGCCGATATGCTGTACTCAATAAAGTTTTGCATTAGAGATTGGAATGTCTCAGCTATGCTTACTTCGTTGGGATCATCAGTCGGAATCTTGACAGTAGCTGTGAAATGTTTATATACCTCATCTTCTCCTAATCATGTGACATCTACATTTGTTTCCACAAACTACAGATGCATTAATGCCCAAAGATTAAGGTGGTAGTTTAATTAATATAATACTATTTAAATAATCAAGATTTTCTTTAATTTTTTTATAGGAGGGACTCTGAATGAAATCTTGAGGTTCACTAAAAAATTTAAAGGAATTATACCAGTGGCATCCAAAGAAGACTGTCTTGTGCTGTTGGATCTTTCAGTTCCATATTTTTGGGAAGGAAACATGCAGTATTATGGGTAAATGCAAACATAAGCATAAAGTAATATATGTATACATATTCAGCTTTGTTTACATAATCAAATATTGATGGTTCAACCTCTGATCTGCAAGTATGAAATGTTTGAGGAGCTATATTATGAATAAATTGAGCAAATAATTAACCATAACAAATAGCTCAGGCTACATAGTTCATTTTAATTTATCCTATAGTTGAACAAATTGATCATAGAAAATTATGTGGTCAATAATCGATAATGACTTGTTGGCACATAATAAAATGAGCAAATTGAAAAAAACATAGCTTAAACTTTATGGATTATGGTGTTTCACGTACTACAGTCTTCTCATCCAATTTATGTTAGCTGCAGAAAAGTTTATACCATATAATAATTTAGAAAAGTATATTGTTAAAAACTTTTAAAGTCAGTGATTTATCCATTGGGGCTGTACTCATTCCAAATGACTTAGTGTGGCCTAACATGGCAGTCAACCAATTTTACGTCCAACAGGTTGATAGACTTTCAAAAAGAATTATCTGTCCCAGTGTCATTCACTGAGAGTACACTAGACAGTATCCCTAACCTAATTCAGTCTTTAGAGATGGATGGATGGACAGACAGTTTTGCCTTATGACAATATCATAGATTATTATTATTATTATTATTATTATTATTANCAGAGAAGGCCCTCCCCCTGGGGGTCGCCAGCCGACACTGTTTGGCCGACGGCACCCTGAGGAGGCCCGCTCTGTGGGAGCGTACCGGTCTATGGGAGGTAATCTGCGGCAGAAGGCGGTCTCGGAGATACCCAGGTCCGATGCCATGGAGCGCTTTAAATGTGGTAACCAGCACCTTGAAGCACACCCGGAAGGCTACCGGCAGCCAGTGCAGCTCACGCAGAAGCGGTGTTATATGGGAGCGACGAGTCCCTCCCAACACCGCCCGCGCGGCCGCATTCTGGACTAGCTGGAGCCTCCGGATGCTCCTCAAGGGGAGCCCCATGTAGAGAGCATTGCAGTAGTCCAGGCTCTGATAACAGGACAATAAATTATCTTAATCTCCTACTTGAATTATGATTATCTTTACTCAATATCATTTACTTTATTTCTGAGGAACTCTATCTTTTAAGTTTTCCCAGTTCCTTGAACCATGAACAAACCAAATAGCCCGGGCTTATATAACACTAAAAGCTAAAAAAAAAGCTTAAAAGTGTTAAATATAAAGAAGCTTAACACTAACCAAGCTTAGCATGTAATGTACATCAGCTACAAAGGCTTTTATTAACTTGGTTAAATATTGTATTTGAGGGCTGACTAATACAATATGTTGTATGCAAAGTAGTTGGGTAGGTGGCTATTTTGAGGGCACTTATTAGATAACTGGTAGCCAATGGGTGTCTATTCCATCTACTCTTCGAATGTGCATGAAGCTCTCTCATGTCTATGAATTTAACAATTTTTGAATTGTTATTACATATTTATGCCACCCATCTCTCCTATAAAGTGGTTCTGGGTGGCTGATGACAGTCAATCAATGACAATCAAGGCTAGTCAGTCAGTGACAGTGAAGGTTGGTCTGGTCACAGAAATATATCCATCTGAAAATATAAAAACACTGTAATTTTTTTCCCCAGAGCTTATTAAGAAAATAAGCAGGTGTGTGGTGGCCCTGAAAGAAGCAGGGCAAAAATTCATAAACCAGGTCATGTGCTCAAGACAAGGTCAGCACCATGGATAAGTAAAATCTCCTTCAAGGTGACATTATGGATATATCCATGTCACTTTCCTGGCAATAATATGGAAATAGTTTATCATTGCTTATTCCAGGATGTTTTTGTCAAATTCTCAGGGGAGTGATGTTTGTTGGCTATGTTTTCAAGTACATATCAGATCTAATCCAGCTTAGGGCTATCCATGGAATGGGTCAAAAAACCAAAATGGTGGCCATGAGCATATACTTGAAGCTCCACCCACTTTTATCCATGTCATGCATGTAATACATGTAATAATAATAATAATAATAATAATAATAATAATAATAATAATAATAATAATAATAATAATAATAATAATAATAATAATAATAGAAGAAGAAGAAAAAGAGCTGGAGAAGATAGCAAAATGCAAATCCCTGCAAATAGAAATGGAGCAACAGTGGTAAAAGAAAGCAAAGGTAATACCAATAGTCATAGGCTCCTTGGGTACTATCCCAAAATAACTGGAGCACCACTTGAACAATATTGGCATTGACACATTCACCATCAGTCAGTTGCAAAAGGCAGCTTTATTTGGAACAGCTTAATCCTGCAACGATACCTGTAACACCATCAAACGTCCACATCTGCCTTGGGAAGGACAATAGGTGGACAAAAATGCCAAATCAAGTCTGAACAGCTGGCTGACTGTGTGAAGAACCGATAATGGAACTTAAATCGTGGATGGTTGCAGTCTCGCCATCTTGCTCAATTTGATCAGCCCAGTGAGGGATCATGCCAACAACCTAGTTGTGAAACCGTCATGGGTCTGAAGGTAGGATTTGAGTTGCCTGGTACTCCAATGATAAATAACTGAAAAAAGGGGAAAGAAGTCTTTGAAAAAGCTGCCATCAACCCTGGATGGAGGTAGCAGCTGTAATCCTTGCCTGCTATAAGGCTGAAGACACATTGACAGCCATTTCTCTTTTCCTTTTTCTGCTGGGGTTGGCAGCTTTATTGAAGCAGCTTTTAGTTATCAAAAATCACTTTCTCCTTCTGGAAATACTGCTAAATGTAACACTTAGTGGGGGCTGGGCCCAGCTCATGGATGGAGCAATCTATCTAGGCAAATGCTTATTTGTCTCTCGATTTTTACCATTAAAACAATGACAAAATAATAGCTCTGCCTATCTGTGAACTGACAGATCCTTGTATGCTTTTGACATTCATAGAATTTATAGATTCTGCTTTATGGAACTGAACAACAGGAGGGTTTTTAGTTTTGCTTTTTAATCTGTATGGGTACCAGCTAGGTTATCACTTTTGTCAAGAAAATTGCTGGTTGAGGCCCCAAAAGTTCAGGTCACTGTTACTTGATGCATTGGCAAATGTGTGATTTCCTTCAGGCTGAAAAGAAGACAATTCAGCACAGCTACAAATGACAGCTATTCCTGGGTGGTATAGTTGAGCTGTTTGGGTTCAGTTCCAACCTCAGCCGTAAAAATTCAATAGGTAACCACTTTCTCATAGTCTAGCCCAGGGGTAGTCAACCTTGGCTCTTTTATGACTCGTGGACTTCAACTCCCAGAATTCCTGAGCCAGCATAGCTGGCTCAGGAATTCTGGGAGTTGAAGTCCACGAGTCATAAAAGAGCCAAGGTTGACTACCCCTGGGCTAGCCTAGTTCACAGGGTGGCTTCAAGAGAAACCATCTACAGCTCCTGGAGGACAGATGGTGTAACATCTATTCAATTTGAGCTGCATTTCTTGGTCATGTTAAGATGTGTGGACTTCAACTCTCAGAAAACATTCTTGTTCTGAGGATCAATTCTATCTAGTTTCTCCATCTTTCATTTCCTCCTACCCCATTCACATTTCCTCCCTCTGCTTGTTTTATAATTTGATCCTCCTTCATTTCTCCTTTGCAACCCCAACCTTGCCAATAAACCTCTTTCATACTGTTTATTCACTTTTACATACAATTCACATTTGTTCATCACCCATTTGTAATTTTAGGAGGAGCCCTCCTATTTTACCAGCTCTTACAATATTAGACAACACAGTATCAACAGTAGAGACCTTCAAGTTTCTGGGTTCTATAATCTCTCAGGACTTGAAAAGGACACCTAACGTTAAAACCATCATTAAAAAGGCACAAGAATGTTCTTCCTGCATCAACTCAGAAAGCTCAGACTGCCCAAAGAACTGCTGATATAGTTCTACAGAGGAATTATTACATTTGTCATTTGTATTTCTATAACTGTCTGATTTAGCACAGCAACCAAACAGGACAGGCACAGACTCCAATGGACTGCAGAAAAAACAACTGCAGCCAGCCTGCCTTCCATTGAGGACCTGTATAGTACATGAGCCAGAAAGAGGGCTGAGAAAATATTTATAGACCCCTTACATCCTTGACGTAAACTATTTCAACTCCTCCTCTTAAGATGCCACTATAGGGCATTGCATGTCAAAAACAATTAGACAGTATTTTTCCTTGTTCCATCACTCTGCTAAACACCCAATTCCCACAGCATTGTCTTATGCCTAAAGATATTTACCAGTGTAGAAGGGCCGTATTACTACTATCCTTTTCATCTTCCCTATTACCTTTTCCTTGGTATCTTATGATTTATCACTTTGTTGTTTTTTATGTACACTGAGAGTTTATGCACCAGAGACAAATTCTTTGTGTGTCCAATCACACTTGGCCATAAAGATTTTTTTTTCTTTTAATGACCCTATAATCCCTTGCATTGGGGTGGAGTCCTTTGGGACTGTCTATGCTAATTATGCCTGGTATTGTTTCCAGTAGCTCGGAAAGTTCTGTGTCCTTTCGATGGAGTGATGTCATGTAAATTCTTGCCTGTTGTTGCTTTTGCCTTTTATCCTGTTTTGCCAGTTAACAGTTTTTTGATGTTNGGTCAAGGCCCAACCAAGTCCAACATCCAGCCTCCAGCCTCCAGGTCTCCAGATCACACTCGTCCTCCATCCAAAACACCAGTCCACCAGGCTCTCGAACCGGAGTATGCCAGGTCCTCCGCCATCCGGAGCGGGGACACGGTCAAGATCTTCCAAGTCGTATCGGGTCCTCTGACAGCCGAAAGCACAGTCACTGCATAATTTTCCGGGCCTTCCAGGCCGCACCGGACCTCCGACGGCCAAAGACCAAGTCCAAGCCGAGATCTTCCAAGCCGGAACAGGACCAGAACTGGACCCTCCAGGGCCAGGAGCCTGGGAGCGAGGCCGGGGGAAAGCAGGGCCAAGGCCCAGGCCTCCACTGCCAGGCTGTCCGGATCCTCCCAGCTACTGCCGGATGCACCAGGCCCAGATCGAAACGGGCCGAAGACGAGCTGAAAACCGCCGCCCGGCCGCCCGAGTCCAGGCCACACCGGAGCCGCCGACGGCCAAAGACCAGGTCCAGGCCGAGATCTTCCGAGATCTTCCAAGTCAAAACGGGGCCAGAGCTGGACCCTCCAGGGCCGAGAGCCAGGGAGCGAGGTCGGAGGGAAGCAGGGCTTTGCTTTGCTAAACCAAGTTATGTTTATTACAGCATTATAGCAATTTGTTAAGAAAATTATTCCATGAAAACATAAGATTAGTCTGAAAGATTTATTAATACTGTTGACTCCTGGCATGTTTCTAAATTAGTCCCTGCAGTTTTCCTGGAAAGGTTTTTTTTAGAAATTGTTTGCCATTTCCTCCTTCCCAATTGTCCTGTCCCGCTCACACAAGCATACACTCTATAACACTAGGGCCAAATGAGAGTGGCTGGCCCAAAGTCACTGAGCTGGCTTTGGGTCAAAGGCAGGACTAGAACTCACAATCTCCCAGTTTCTAGCCTATGTCTTAACCACCAAAGCGCAGTATTCCCAGGCAGTTTCCGAAACAAGCTTCTGAGATCAGATGAGTTTGAGCAATTTCAAAGTAGTATGGCCATAGAGCTATGCAAAGCTTTCACCAAAAATATTCCTAAGTTTTGCAAAGCATTATCTTTTAAATGTACACATAAAGGGACCAGCCTCCCTCTCCCTCCCCCTGTGTGTGTGTGTGTTTTACTGTTCCCTGTTTAAAATTATCTCAGTAGTTTACAATTAAATATTGTAATTACAAGTAATAGGTGTAAACAATTAATAAACGTCATTAACAGTATTCATGAAAATACAATACAAAAATGCAAAAATAAAATCAGCAAGACAAACATTAAAGCAATAACAGAAAGTAAAATCAACAATTAAAAAGTTTAAAAATCGCAGCAGAATTGGTACATTAGAAGTCTGGAAGAAAGATTCTTGCTGATTTTATTTTGTATTTTTGTATTGTATTTTTATGAACGCTGTTAAATGGTGCCAAAAAGACAGTAAGGATGTTGCCCGACTAAACTAAGAGCCAGTTTGTTGTAATGGTTAAGGCATTAGACTAGAAACCAGAATCAGCAAATAGAGTTTTAGCAACACCCCAATGTCCAGTTCTCTGCATGTTCCTTTAGGTTGTGTGGTGAAATAATCTATTTTTGTGGGCAATGATTTATAAAAGCCATTACTTTCCAGAGCTTTGTTAAAACAAAAACCTGTGTTTAAAGTAGCGAGAAATTTCCTATCAACAAGCATGATGTTGAGACCAGCTGAATCTATATGATTTATGGTGATTTTTAATTGATATTTTGTTCCAAATGCTAGGTGCAAGCACTGTTCCAAACCTAAGGCTATGGAAAGCCTGGATTGCCTTGCTTCACAGCAAAATCCATCTTGGGAATACACTTCTATAGCACAAGGTTATGTGATATTCTTCTGCTATTCAATAATATTGGACTTTCATTCAGCAGTTTATGTCTAATTTAAAGTAGCCAAATTATTTCAGCAGGCAAGGAAATGCCTAAATCTGTCTTGCTTATGATAGATGCCACAAGGTGGTTAAATTGTACAACATCTGTAGAACATCCACAGGTGAAAAAAGGGAACAATATATTTAGCTAAATTAAATGATAATTCATATATAAATAAAACACTTTGTGTATAGGAAACAAATACAACATGCAGGATTTTGTATTCTTTAGTGTTTATTCTGGTATTATTTAAATAGGGCATATAGACCAAAAGAAGTAGAAAATAGATATAAGAATTGGTAATTTGCAAACAATTACATCTTTCCATCAAAATCAATGAATAGCTTTGTAAAAGCTTACCAGCTAAATCTTTAAAACACAAGCTTTTGGCATTACATTCCAATGAGCAATTACTTGCTAGACTTTAAATATTTATCAACATATGTTACATCTTCTACTCTGTAAAGGTTTTTTTTTTTATTATATTGCTGATGGAAACATTTTAAATCCTTACCTTTCTAGATGACTTAACAAATGTAAGCTTTAACCAACAAAACAACCCTTGCCTAATTATGTATTTGCTTTTGTCACTTGCAGGCATTTTGTCCTGCTAAGGAATGTATTACAGATTGCATTTGTTAGCTTTTCTGCTATTGATTGTAATGTTTGCATAGACAATAAAAGAAAAATTAGAAAGATAAGCAAAGATGAATAATCTCACTTCCTTAAGCAACATTCATTGTTCATGAACGAATTTAGATGCAGTTATTTTATTGGATAAGTAATGTTAGAAATCTACTTTTCCATAAAAGTAGGGGCTTTTTTTTCTTTTCCTTTTCGTCCCTCAATTAACAATTAGACTGCCATGGCTGACTCACAACTGATATGCAACATGGAGCATTCTATCATTCCATTGCTAATTGCAATGAACTAAAGAAATGTTGAAGTGTGTGTGGCTTATTTTTCAAAATTAAGGGTAGAAATCAAGGTATTAAGGGCTATGACAATAACTTTGAAGAACAGGAAGAAAAGCCACAATTAAGACAGTGGTCAGATAATGAATTTGAAATGTATTTATTCGGTCAATGACCAGCAACATTAAATAATAAAATGAGCAATAGAAACCAGGAAATACGATCAGGATCAAGAAAGAGATGTAGGTACAGTTACATATTAGCAATTATAAAACAAATCAAGCATGGTATATTCTAAACACCTAATTACAATGCAGGTAATCCCCAAGTTACGAGTGTTCAGTTAACACTCGTTCGAAGTTATGCAATAAGCATCCCCCAGTACTGTGGTGGCAAACCTATGGCACGCGTGCCACAGGTGGCACGCAGAGCCCTCTCTGTGGGCACGCACGCCGTCGCCCCAGTCCTAGGCCTTCAGCTGGGTTTTATAAAACCTTTTTGTTTTAGGCCGCCGCCGCCACCATGTGCAAAAAAAAAGAGGTTCAATCAATCAATCAATTTCAACTTTTCGGGGGGAAAAAAAGATCTCACAAAGTTGGAATTGATTGATTGAACTTTTTAGTCCCACCCAGTCTGGCGTTACCATCGAAGCCACGCAATGGGCCATGCCCACCCGGCACCCGACGATACATAAGTGGGTTTTGGGTTGCAGTTTGGGCAATCAGTCTCTTAAAAAAGGTTTGCCATCACTGCCCTAGTATTTACAAGAAAGTCCCAAAATTACAAATGTAATTTGGCAGTTTTCCCTCCTATGAACAACTGCAGAGGCTCTGTAACATTCACCCTATTTCCGCCCCCCGCTCCCCACAACTGCTTTCCCCTCCCATCCTGCCACGCCAGACTCACCTTGCAAAGATCTGTCTCCTCTCTGCCACTGTTTCTTTGCCTTGGAGGGAGAGAAGAGTCAATGAAAGTTCCTGGATACCGTAATATCGCACAAGTTCAAGCACCCATCCTCTTTTGCAGAGAATGGTGCCTGAACTTTTGCAAGATCACGGAGCAAAAAGTGTTTGCAGTGCCAGTCTCCTTTCCCCCAATTAATTTCCATCACTACTGTAATACTTTTCACCCGGATGGAGATCTTGGGGAGATTGGAAGCTCCATCTGTGAGCAAATGGGGTGCTTGAAAACACAGGGATTTGCTGCATTTTTAATCACCCATTTGCTCACAAACAGAGTTTCAAGTCTCCCCAAGGTCTCTAGATAAAAAGTATTTTAGCACCTATGGGGTACTTCAAAACAAAGAGAATCCCACTTGTTCACAGACGGAGCTTTAAGTCTCCCCAAGGTCTCTGTTCAAATAAAAAGTGTTTCAGCGCCTATGGGGCACTTCAAAAAGAAGAGAATTGCTGTGTTTGGAAGTGCCCCATAGGCGCTGAAACACTTTTTAGCCAAATGAAGACCTTGGGGAGACTTGAAGCTCTGTCTGTGAGCAAATGGGGGAGTATTTGCTCACAGACAGAGTGTCCAGTCTCTGTCAAGTATCTGTCTGGGTAAAAAGTGTTTGAGATCCTATGGGGCATTTGAAAATGAACCAAATTCTTTGTTTCCAAACGCCCCATAGGCGCTCAAACACTTTTTGCCTGGACGGAAACCTTAAGGAAACTGGAAGCTCCGTCTGCCTGCCAATAGGGCATTTAAGAAATGAAGCATTCCGTCCATTTCTTAGCGCCCCATTGGTAGGTAGACGGAGCTTCCAGTGTCCTTAAGGTCTCCGACCTGGTGAAAAGTGTTCCAGCGGTAGCGGAAAGGAGTTGGGGGAAGAGGAGACAGGTACCGCAAACACCGTGAGAGTTCAGGCACCCATTTTTTACAAAAGAGGATGGGTGCATGAATTTGCGCAATATTACGGCACCCAGGAGCTTCCATCGACTCTCCTCTCCCTCAAAGGCAGAAACCGCAGCAGAGAGGAGAGAGATCTTTTCAAGGTAAGTGAGTCTGGCACGGCAGGAAGGGAGGAAAAAGCATGAGGTATCTTAGTAAGTTGGTGAGGCCTTGGGGGCGTTTTCTAGCCCCCATTACTAGCCCCCCCCCATGGCCTTCCCCACCCTGAGATATCTCATGTGCACTTAGCGAATTGCACATTCGCTCAGCCATTTGATTAGCGAATGTGTGGGCAAAAGCAGGGAGTGATCTCGTTCAAGGTACGAGATTCACTCCCACGAATTCTCAAGTTACGAATGAAATGGGCAGGCTCCATTACATTCATAACTTGAGGACTATGTGTAATACCTATGTGTAATAACACAAATAAAACTAGCAAATCTATACATTAAAATATATGTTCTCTAAAATTATTAGAAAATAACTAATTAAAGTATTCATAAGAATAAGGATCTTTAGTTCTTTAACCAATTTTTCCTTATTATCATTGCAACAGCACAATTTTTTTGCTACTGCACAAGTGGTGGCTGGATTTGAATCCTGAAGAAAATGGTTCACATAAAAATTAACTTATCTCCCTAGAAATTTCTCTAATAGAGGGAGAATGTATGTTGATCTGATGTCCCCTTAGAACTTGCAGCACAACAAGACATGTGATATGTCTTCAACTTCCCCATTGCCACATGTACACATTAGTTCAGCTATTGGGATTTTATCATACTTGAAGTAGTGTTCTAAAAATGTTCCTATTCTACTCTTAGGAAAAAGTCAGGTCTTTCAGATACCTTGCTGGTTCCCACACAGCCCATTTAATCCAATTTCTACTGTGGAGAGATATCCTGTTAAGTTCTAGTTGGAACTCCATGTCCCCAGGAAGTGGCTTCTTGGAGCCCTCGGAAAAGTTGAGAGACTGAATCACAGCCCCAGCTCTTCAAATGTTGCTTTTTTTGATAGGAGGCTTAATGTTGATTCACCTGAAAGCATAATGAGAAGTCCTCTGTAAACAGCAATATATTAGACAGCATTGCTATAACAGAAATTTCCTTGGAATATATAGTGAGCCTACCCTTTAGACCAGCAAGTTGTGAGAAATATAAACAAATGATAGATATTCCAAAATTAATATAGTAAAACAACTTTCTTAAAAGTTGACTCCCCATGTGTTGGATTTAAATTTCTACAGTCCACCAATGGGTTAAAATTCAAATCAAGGTAAGAAAAGCTGTGCTAAAGCAAGCATTATTTTAAAAATAGCCTACCTACTGATGATCATTTAGAGGTATACTTTTATTCAACTGCAATCTATTTCATTGAATCCTGTATTAGAAATTGGTTCTGCAAAATAGTTTTTTTAGTGAGGTATATCCTGTAAGGATTTCTGCAGGAAACTGTTTTTGTTTCAAAGAATCTATAGATCAGTGTTTCTCAACCCTGGCAATGTTAACTGGGGGAAGACTTCAGCTCCCAACTAGTTGCTGACTGGGGAATTCAGAGAGTTGAAATCCACCCAGTTAAAGTTGCCAGGGTTGAGAAATTCTGATCTATAGCATTTTTCCAGTGTTTAGATTAGGAATAATTCTGTGTAATTAAAATGATTCTACCACAATAGCAACTAGGTTTAATATGCCCAAATAAAAGAGCTATTGAAGTGTTTCTTTATCTTTACACTAATTTTACAGCTTGTAAGCTGCTTTCTAATGACTAAAAGCTTTTGAGCACCTTTCATTGAAGTATTGATCATTTTTGGTCAAGGGCTTACAGAGGAATGAGTCAGCTCTGTTTCAGTAGCATGCGGAAATCCTGAGCTCAAGTATGCTAGGTTGTATTCTAGACAACACCTATATATGTGTGTGCATTCTTGCCTTTGAGTCATTTTTAAATAGAGTTTTTGGTCTGCTTCTGCTTAGAGTTAGGAATTGCACCGCTCGAGTACGTCTTCGTGATGAAGTTTACATTGGATGATGGAACAGGAACATTGGATGTATATCTCCTGGACAATGTAAGAGAGTAGAATATTGGTCTCTTGACTTAATTAGATTAAATCTAAACTTACATTTGGTCAAAGTTATTTTGTAGCAAAGTGAAGATGCCAAGGACTATATAGTAAAAAAAAAAAAAAAGCATAGCCAATTCCACGTACAGTTGGTTGAAAAATACAAGTGCCTTTGTAAATACGGAAAGAAGGATACTTGCACTGGACTTGGTTTCAACCTTTTTACTTATTTTCCAATCCTCCTGGGACATCCTTCTGGATTTTTTTTTCTATTTTAAATGTATCTTTAATTCACTGGGACACTTTTGTTAAATAAACAACTTATTTAATAAAAAGCTTTTAGAGTAGAATAGAATATTTTATTGGCCAATTGTGACTAGACACACAAGGAATTTTTCTCTGGTGCAGTGTACGTACAAAAATCATTGTAATATAATCAATGTACATACAAATATACAAACAACATGTACATACAAACAACAAGGTAATATAATCGTAAGATACCAATAGGAGAATAGTAGAAAAGATGAGAAGGACTAATAGAGCTAAACTACATGGGTAAATACCCTTAGACATAAGACAGTAGTGTGGTAATTAGGTGTTCAGTAGAGTAATAACACAAGGGGAAAAAACTATCTTTGTGCCTAGTTGTTTTGGCATGCAATGCTTTATAGCATCGTCCTGAGGGGAGAAGTTGAAACAGTTTATGTCCAGGATGTGAGGGGTCTGTCGATATTTTCACAGTCCTCTTTCTGGCTCATGCAGTATACAGGTCCTCAATGGAAGGCAGGCTGGTTGCAATTGTTTTTTTCTGCAGTCCTAACTATCTGTTGAAGTCTGTACCTGTCTTGTTTGGTTGATGTACCAAACAGAAGCCAAACAGGACAAAAGAAAATAAAAAGCTTTTATTAAAACATATAATTAATTTCTATTCTATGACTTTCAGTTCTCATTCCAAAATGAAGTTGTTGGAAGAAAAACAGGCTGTTTAATAATGTCAACATTATTTTTATTCTTTCTTCCAGAAAAAATTCTTCCAAATTCCAGCTTCTGAAGTCTTAATCAATAATATATTTCAAGAGAATATGGAGACGCTCATGAATAGACTTTGCCCTGCAGGCAGAACTCTAGGTAAGGAATTTATATTGATGAAATTATGCAGATAATACTTATATTATGCACCTTTTATTATTCATGTATCTGTTATATTTGTCTGTTACATCTGTCTTTATACTGCAATTTGTCCTAACCCCAAGGACAGGAAAATAAATTAATTTATATATTTTCTAACTTCCTAATAAGTCCCTTTGGTTATGTTCTGTAAAGACAGACATTTATATTAAATTCTTCCAATGTTAAACATTTCATTAAGGATAATTCACCTGCCAGCTCACACCTAATCATTAGGTTAGTTGCAGCTAGTTGCCATGAGAATATAACAGATCTTTTTTATCAACACATCCTAAAAGGGCTCTGGTTACTGATTTAGGCTTTTTGACAGAAAGGAGTTTGAATGGACTTGTAAATGTCTACTAGAACTACAAAAGAGGAATGAAAGTTGTAGGTTGAGGGACAAAAGAAGGAAGGTGTTCAACTATCTCCCATAGTATCTGACTGGCATTTTCAATATGGCAGAGTTGACCCACTCAATTAAGCAATGCCATTTATCAGGACCTTGGAAGCATGGCTTCCCTGTTGCAGAGCCTGCTCTCTGGAAGGAGGTTCCCCCTGAGATCCAAATAGCCCCCACTCTGCTGTTTTGAAGGGCTCTGAAGATCTGGCTCCTTGCCTAAGCTGTTGGCAAGGATGACTAAACCTTCCTTTTAACTTAGTTGTTTTCTTTGTTTCTACCTGGTTTATTATTCTGCTATGTCTACCTTTTTTAGTCTCTGCTCATGTTTAAATTATTTATAAATTAAAGTCAGGCAGCTTATAAATTTAATAAATCATCAATCATCATCACAAAATATAAAGACACCCAGATAGAACTAGGATGACTAGCAAAAGAAATCAAAGCTAGTACCAATAGTAATAGGTGTCTTGGTGCAATCACAAAACATATGGAGCACTACTTGAACACCATTGGCATTAACAAAATCACCATCAACCAGTTGCAAAACGCAGCTTTACTTGGAACAACTTACATCCTAAGGCATTACCTTTAATATAATTAAACAACACCTGCCTATCCCAGGTTATTGGGAAGGACTCAATAACTAGACAAAAGGGCCCAATCCATTTTGAACTTCTGGTTGATTATGTGACTACTAATCATAATATTTTGATTATTACTGGTTGCAGGAGAAGAAATAGCCAAAAAATAGTGTTCTAATGGGATGTTTGGAATGGACAAACGTAATGTGAATAGAGAAAAATGTGCTTTATGAAATAAGAAAGCAAGTACCAGATATCTTGGAATCATATTCTTAGCTATTAATTCTGAGCAAGGAAAATAACAGCAGCAATGGCTAGAATTCTCTAATTCTATACTCTAGCATTCTCTAGAATAACAGAAACACAAAGGGCTCCATACAAAGAACAGATTTTTGCCTATCTCTAACAAAAAGAGCAAAGAGTCAGTGAAATCTCTTTTCTATAGTAGGAAGGTATTTCTGAAGAATGAGAACATAAACTCTTAATATAAAAGCAGTCCTTCAGGTATTCAAGCAAAAATCTCTAGCCAAGATGTTGAATTGCATCTAAAAGTAATTGGAAACTATAACAAATATATAAATGTCCTGTTAAACATTACCTGTCAAACAATTGGAATGAATAAAAAAGAAAGTATTAATTGAAAAGGGTCATTCTTGGTATTCTGGCAATGTTTTGACTTGAATAAGATAAGCTATTACAGCATATCACAAAACAGCTGCTATCAAGTATAACAAAGGAAGCCTATTTTGGAATCATCTTTAAGTACTAACATGAAAGCCCGCATAGAGAATTGCCAAATTCCTGTTTCTATAGGTAGAAATATAAATTTGATTACTTTCAAGCTAATTTTCAAAAAACGCAAGTAGGATGTCTATCATATTGCCAACTTTTTCACAAACCAAGGTCAGAAACCAGTTGGTATGAATTTAAACAATTAAATTCATCCATTATAGTCTAGAAATAAATCACCATTCACTCAGTGACTTTTGTGGGAGAATTGCAGATCAGAAATATGTCAGTGATTAGCCTTGAGATTTATTGAAGCATTGAAGTTTACTGAAAAATTCTGTCTGAAATATTTTTGTTATTTAGTAAACTCTCTCTGACAGGAAGTCAAGACTTAATTTCCCTCTTTTTTTTCATTACAGCAAAATATTTGCAAAAGCTATGCTTTTATGTTGGTTATTTTGTTTTGAGTGCATCCAGTTCAGGGTTTTGTTTTGTTTTGTTTTTTTACTTTATTCCATTCAATTATGTCCGATCCTTGGGGACTGCTTTTACAAGTCCCTGCAGTTTTCTTGGCAAGTTTTTTCTCACAGTCTTCAGGTTTCTAGCCTGATGATACCTTAACCACTTCACCAAGCTGGCTTTCAAACTTACTAAATGCTATGCAAGATCATCCTGGAAAAAAATCTGTTCATTTGGATGCTAAGAATGCAACGGGTGCATGATTGGAAGAGCTGAAGGACCAGCTTAAGGATAGGTCATCATGAAGAAAATTTATGTGATTGCGAAGAGCCTAACAAAAATGTGTGGGGCAGATCAAGCAACTAAATTCTTAGGAAGAATTGCCCTCAAAGATACACAATATTTTTAAGACAGTAATTGCACTGTCATTCTATTCTTGGAAAAGATAATAGAGTCCTTCTTTTCTACCATCACCACTACCCCAAAAATATAATTAGGGCAATTTAGCCATTTTTTTTCTTTGAAGTCTATCCTTTAAATTTGTCATTTCATAACTTAAAATGTATGTATATGAGATCATTTACAATTCCAGTTCACTATGTATATCAGATCATTGACCTATGTCTGGGAAGGGCTGGTAGCAATGACAGTAAAATATGATGGCAGCCCTATAGGCTTAATTCCATAAAACTAATCAGTGAAAAGAGCTGCTATACTTGAAACATGGCAGATTAAAACTAATTGGGTAGAAGGAGCCTTTGGAACAGCAAAACATATGCTTTGATTTCCAGTAAAGTTGATGAATCTGTAGCACTATCTTGAAGAGTGAATATATAGAAAAGTATATCATGCAAGAGAAGATCTATGTAATATTAGAGAAAAGGAATATTCTCAATAGTGGAGTCCTATTTTTTATATGACACTTCCATTATGTTCAGTGTAAGAACTACATTGTATTGTGAGGTGTTAACCATGTCAGTCAAAATCACACATAAATGATTTGCTGTCCCTTCAAACAAAGTCACAGATGGTGTAAGTTGTCTTTTCTAATTTTTATAAATGCTTTTCTTCCCATAAGCCTCACAAAAAGATTGTGCATTTGCCAGCAGGATTAGACTTGTTTGCTGCAAAAGTAGTTTATATTCCTCACTATATATTTTGTATTTGCGAATTAAAGATGTCTGATGTTTTTGAGGAAGAGGATAGAACATTAAGTTAGCTTCTGCATAATTTTGTGTTGCATCGACAAGTTATCTCTGTAAGAGCAAGGACTATGATTGAATTTAAGCCATGTAACAGAATTCTAAGAAATAGATTTTCCTCTTTAGATAGAATCAGAAGTGCCTTTTGAGATATATGAATTTTATGCTGAGTTTTCTTGGCTAATTATTTTTTATATTTATTTCACAAAGTGACACTCTAGCCCTGTAAAATCTTTTTTGAAATAGGTCAGAGTGATAAAGTACAGTACACACAAAAAAACCCTCTCATTGCATTTGCCTTTCATTTGTAGATGACTTCCCATGGCTTGAATGCTTTATCAAATCTTACTACGTCAGAGATGGAACAGAAAACAGACTTTGCTATCAAATTTTTGATACTACAGTTGCTGAAGATATCTGAGATCTGACTGCTGAGAAGATTCAAAGGTTATAATTTTTATACCTTCACTTGAATAAATAAGCAACATAGTTTTTTTAATAATGTACTTTTCTACCATGTGAATAAATAAAGAACTTGCGTGAGAGTATAATATTTAAATGGATGTGTTCTATTTTTCTCTACAGAAAACCCATCATTGAAATTTCTTTGCATTTTTTTCAGAATAATTTATTGGACATTAAGTTACTATACTACTGCTGCATCCAAATTCTTAATCTCTATAACCACATGAAATACCGCGAATAAAATGAAAATCCTGAACATTTCACAATCCTTTAAACTAACTTTTTTTCTTGTGTGAGTTGTAAGCACAACTAATCTATAAGTAGTTCACAATGATGCGAATTGGGACTGGAAGCTCCGTTGTTAAACAACATGGTCACAAGTTGAAAAACTGTGTGACTACACCACTTAGCAATGGCAGTTTGGGCATTGTTAAGTGAAGACAGCACAAGGCATTAGCAATAGCACTTAGACTTATATACCGCTTCATAGAGCTTTACAGCCCTCTCTAAGTTTACAGAGTCAGCATATTGCCCCCAACAATCTGGGTCCTCATTTTATCAACCTTGAGCCAGTCAGGTTTGAATTGCTGGCATTTGGCAGAGTTAGGCTGCAATACTGCATTCTAACCACTGCACCATCACGGCTCATTAAGGGAGAAACTTACATGACTGTGACTTGCAACTTTCTGCCAGGTTCCCCATTGACTTTGTTTGTCAGAAGCCAGCAGGGAAGATCAGAAATCACCATCATGTGACCATAGGACACTGCAATGTTGTTGTTGTTGTTAGTTGCGAAGTCGTGTCCAACCCATCGCGACCCCATGGACAATGTTCCTCCAGACCTTCCTGTACTCTACCATCTTCTGGAGTCCATTTAAGCTCATGCCTACTGCTTCAGTGACTCCATCCAGCCATCTCATTCTCTGTTGTCCCATTCTTCTATTGCCCTCAATCTTTCCCAGCATTAGGCTCTTCTCCAGTGAGTCTTTCCTTCTCATTAGGTGGCCAAAGTACTTGAGTTTCAACTTCAGGATCTGGCCTTCTAAAGAGCCATCAGGGTTGATCTCCTCTAGAACTGACCGGTTTGATCACCATGCAGTCCAGGGAACTCGCAGGAGTCTTCTTCAGCACCATAGTTCAAAGGCCTCAATTCTTTTGCACTCAGCCTTTCTTATGGTCCAACTTTCACAGCCATACATTGCAACTGGGAAAACCATGGCCTTGACTATGCGTACTTTTGTTGGCAGGGTGATGTCTCTGCTTTTTAGTATGCTGTCTAGATTTGCCATAGCTTTCCTCCCCAGGAGCAAGTGTCTTTTAATTTCTTGGCTGCAGTCCCCATCTGTAGTGATCTTGGAGCCCAGGAAGATAAAATCCGTCACTACCTCCATTTCTTCCCCATCTATTTGCTAGAAATTGAGAGGGCCATATACCATGATCTTGGTTTTCTTAATGTTGAGGGACACTGCAATAGCAGTAAGTATAAGAACCAGTCATGACTACCATGACTATCATTCAGTGCCACAGTAAGTTTGAATGGTCATTAAGCCAGGACCACCCATATTTGGTTCATAAGCTACTCTGAGCCTAGCTGAACTGCTGTCATGTCAGAGGACTTTGAGGTAAGAATGATGAAGTACAAATTTAACTTCATTAAACTGAT
Organism: Protobothrops mucrosquamatus; assembly: GCF_001527695.2. NCBI lineage: Eukaryota > Metazoa > Chordata > Lepidosauria > Squamata > Viperidae > Protobothrops > Protobothrops mucrosquamatus. The sequence goes on along the minus strand of NW_015386105.1, from coordinate 202,929 downwards.
TGTTAAAAAAGAGGTACAGCTTTTGTATGCAAGGGTTCTGTATCAATACTGGTAACTTACGTGATTTCCCTATAATTACTATAATTATTTCAATGCAGTAACTCCATTTAAAATTTAGGTTTTTAAAATACTTTTAGCCTTATATTTTATTTTCCCAAAAGAACGAAACAATTTATTTTATGCAGAAAGAAAGAAAAAAACCAGGAGCTAAAGCTGTAATGCCCACTTCACTAGAATGCTCCTGATTGTGCATATAAAACACATGCATTAAAGTAAAAGTATTTGAATCAAAGATGTGATATAGGCATACATTAGGGGATGATTAAATTATGAAAAAAATTAATACCAAATCCTTTCATTAAGTGAGGCATGTGATGGCGTTTTAATGCATTTCCTAAGAGATTGCATATAATCTAAGGAGCTAAATTTGGTCTTGGGTTACATTCGTGCTAATCCACTTTCCTCTTTTGTATAATCTGGTTTAGATACTAAGATATTAAGATTTTCAGGCCAATAAGTCTGATTCTGAAAAGTGAAACAAATTACTGTTGATTTGGCTTGTCTTGCTACCCACATTTGTTTTGTGCGTGAATTGAATTTATATCAAAATATGTATAATTGTGCTTGCTGCAGAACATGGAATGAATATATATATGCATATATATAAATCCCTTTTCTCTCCTATAGTGTATAGGTAGTGTGTATCTTATACCAAAGGCCTGGGAATTTGAGGATTTTGCACAGTACCTTAGCTATTCCTAGCATTGCACTCTACTGGACTGACTGCTCTGACTTTGTTCCTGAGATCTCTTGGGGCCACTCCCAGATTAGGAGTCACATTCTCTCTAGTTCCTCCTTCAGGCCCTTGTATTTGTCCAGCTTCTCATACTCTTTCTTCCTAATGTTGCTATTATTTGGCATCACTATATCTATCACCATTGTGTCTTCTGGTCGTTTACTACCATGAGGTCTGGTTGATTGGCCAATATCTGGAATGCCCATGGAATCTTAGACCTATTATTCTCCGTGATGGAATCTTCCACCTGGACTTGGGAGAATCTAGCCCATGCACTGTGCAGATGTTCCTATACACAATGCCAACTACTTGGTTGTGCTGTTTAGTATATGTTGTTCCTGCCTGAATCTTGTACCTTGCCAGTATGTGTTGAACTATCTGTGAGGTCTCTGCATAGTTTACACTTTGGGTCATCTCTAGTATAGTAGAGCCTTTCTTCTATGGATCTAACTCTTAGTGCCTATTTTTGTGCTGTTATGATCAGTGCCTCACTGTTCTCTTTTAACCCAGCTCTTTCCAGATTGACAGATACAGATTGCCTTGCATTAATAATGATGATGATGATGATGATGATAAAATTGGAAGGGACCTTGGAGGTCATCTAGTCCAATCCCCTGCTCAGGCAGGAAACCCTATACCATTTCGGACAAATGGCTGTCCAGTTTCTTCTTAAAAACTTCCAGTATTGGTGCATTCACCGCTTCTGGAGGCAGGTTGTTCCACTGGTTAATTACCTATTGACTACTACTAGTGCACCTAAATAAAGTTATGTTCATCATTTTTGTAAGTTGAAGAAAATGCTGTGGACAGTGTTTTATAGGAAGTCCATGAAGGAGTTAGAATTTCAATGTAAAGAGGCTTCCTGATGTATGATAAGGTGTGTAGTAAGGTAAGTATAGGACTTATAATGCAGAAGTTAGAGATGCTGTGATAACTAGGATTGTATATTCAGTCAACTTTTAAAAATCTGTTATTTTTATTTCCATATATTTGTGATCTAAATTTTTATTACTTATTTGTAATTTCTTGGCAAATCACTCAGGACAGTTTTTAAAATGGTCGACAGCTTTTATTTCGGGCCACTGATTACTCATTAGGAGATTTTGGGCTATGCAGTAAGTTGTATTCAAAGGCCAAAAGGGACTTTAGAACTCCTGCTGGTCTTTCGCGGAGTATCTGTTTTCCACTAATAGGCCTCAGTCATTGTATCAAGAAATTTCTACTACTGTTTTTCCTAATTTCATCAAAATGATTATGCTCATGCTCATGCTTGTAAATAATATTTGAATATAAATTTGTAAGTAATCTGAGAGATTTGGTGCACACACACACACAGTCATATATTAAGGAGAAATATCATAAAGTGTAGGTCTTTTGAAAGATGCAGAGTATTAAAACAATTAAAACTTGAAATATCAATATACCATTCAGCCACATGTATTATTTCTATTGAGAGAGGTTTGCTTATAAAGTTCTAACAATTTACATTAACAATAGAAATAAAGCCTTAAACTTTCACATACAGTATTTATACCCCAAGAGATACTTGCATAATGCTTTCAACCCCACTTGGTAGATCAGACCAAAAGGTCAACTCCTGAAGTCAACCAGAGCTACATTTTACCAAGGGGCTGCCATAAAGAAGAGGGAGTCAGCCTATTTTTCCAAAGCACCACACGGCAAGACAAGAAGCAATTGATGAAACCTGAACAGAGAGAAGCAACCTAGAACTAAGGAGAAATTTCCTGACAATAAGAAAAATCAACCAGTGGAACAACCTGCCTCCAGAAGTTGTGGGTGTTCCAACACTGGAGGCTTTTAAGAAGGAACTGGACAACCATTTGTCTAAAATGGTATAGGGTCTTCTGCTTGAGTAGGGGTCAAACTAGAAGACCGCCAAGGTCCCTTCCAACTCTGGTATTCTGTATTCTGAGTTATAATAACAGTACTTTGAAAGTCTGAATGGGCTGTACTTCCCCTCCTTCTTACACTCCATTGAATAAGGGAGAGGTTTGCTTGAACCATTTTCTAATACTGTATTGTTTCCCAGAACTTAATCAATATTTCAGCCCCCTTTGACTAGATTTTCTCATATTTCTATTAAGGTCATCTTCCTTCCTTACAGTCCTTAGTTAAAGGATTCATCAGCACTTTTTGTAGATATATTTTTAGACAGTAATATTTTTCCTTATCTATCAGCTAATAGATATTGGATGTATAATTAATTTGGGTGGCCTAGAATTTATTTATTTTTTAAATAAAAGCTAGATTAACCTCAACAAGAGTGAGAATGCAATTTTCTGAGTTGTTGACAGTGAGATGGGTAGCATATAAATTTAATAAATAAACATAAATAAATTCTATAATTGACCTAATCTCAATTTGTATAGGCATAATCTTTTGGGAGTTGGGATGTTACATTGTCAGTCTCAGAAGCCTGCCATGAGGAAAGTATTCAAAAAACTGTAGAAAATGCTTACTTTCAGATAGATATTTCTGGGGTTTCTAAAAGGTCAGTAACCCTTTGAGATTCATCTTAAATTCTTCTGAGATTATTTCCCAAATCCACTGCTTCAAAATATCTTTAACCTTTTTTTCATTCTAAGAATAATAAAGGACATTTTTAGGGAGAGAAAGTAGGGGAGAGTTTACTTGTAAAGTTCTTCTGCCGCATTTACTATAATTCAATGTACTAAAAAGCCTACACTGAAGTTAATAATGCATATGTCTCGTGGTTGTTTTTCCATGAAAGATTGCACAGAATTGATATATCAGATCAAAATCTCCTATGTTGTCATCGCTGTAATGTGCTTTCTTATATCAGTACCAGATACTCAAGATCTCTCAAACTGCAAACCTGATCCTTAAGAACTGCAACTCCTTTCTGACAGGTGTATCTCCTGAAATCCAGATGTTCAAATTTAGCAGCATTTCCATTTGGTCCTGGTTAAATTTCCATTTCTTATCCCTCAATTAGTCTTTTACAGCTCAGAGATTTATAGATTTATAGTTTGATTCCCCAAATGCTCTATATTGGATTACCTGTAGTCTTTATCACTGTAAAATACCTGTTTTATTCTAAATATTCTTTTTTAAAAGATTTAAGCATGTAAATGAGTCAATTTACTTTGCTCTATTATGACAAAAGCAATGTGTTCAATGTACTGAAACAAAACTTTGTTCATTGCATTGCTTTGTATAACTTTTTTTTTGTATAACTTTTTTTTTAAACAAATTTTATTAGTTTTTTAACTCTTACAACAAAGTGCTTGGGACACGCCGTGGTGCTGGGGTAATCAAATATCCAACAATAAATCCATATCCATAAATCCAAGAAAATACATTAAATATTCCCTCTCTATTTCCCTCAAATAATATAATATATTTAAAATAATCCATTTCTACATTAAATTTCTATAAATTCTAATCCTGTTTTTAAACTTTATTAATTTACAATTACCATAATCCACTTTAACCTTAAATAAACATATCACTTCAGGTATCCCTTCCAGATGTATTCTAGTTCTTAATCTCCTAAATCCTTAAATTTTATCACGAATCTCTCTTATTTCTTCTTCCACTACTCAATATTTATCCTAATTAAAATAAAATATAACTCTACCCTATACATATACCATCCATCAATCAGTCTATCTCTATAACAAAACAAAACAATACCAAACCTTAAACCATTTCAGTCTGTTAGGCAAAATTCAAATCTCGTCCAAATAGTTATCATATCTAGAAACACCCATATTATTACGCTTTGTATAACTTTTTTGACTCCATTAAAGCCATAGAATCATGCCATTTTCAATTTTATTTCATTTACAAAAATAAATCTGACAGCAAAAACATTATTTTGGTCCTTTAGAACGAAGGCTCTAGTTGTCCAAACACCTTGCATAGAAGCCTGAATGGTTCTTAATAGGTTGCAGAATCACAGCACTGCATGCCATATGTCCAGAACAAGAAGACCTGATGGGTTTTACTTTAAATAGTTCTTCTGTGCAGGCACAGAAGACATTCCAAACTCTTTTGCTGATGTTGCAAGTCAATAATCCCGGGGGCAAAAAGAAGCAGGGAGCTACATTTGAGAATTTTAGAGTGTTTGATTCACCAAGAGGGACTTTATCACTTTGTCTAGGATATAAAAGTTAGAGAAGGAAAGGAAGAAAACTATAACTGAAGACAAATTCCTCTGTTTCAAGTATATTGGCTATAATTTGTTCCTAAAGCTATGAGCCTCACAGAATTAAGGAATACCTCAGCAAGGAAATAAATGTTTCTGGTCAGCATATTTTGTAATTAACTGATAAACAGAGAGTACTAATTTTTCAGCTACACAGTAGTTTGGCTTAGTTTTTCCCATATTTTAAGGATAATGGGGTCGATCATGTCAGTGTTCAGTGAAGATAATATGCAATTCATAAGAATATATTATATAAGGATGATTCCATATTCTTAGTGTGGTGACTAAGAGTAGGATGTCTTGAATGTCAATGATCCAGTTTGATTCTTCCCATCCTATTTAAAACTATCAACCATTATTACATCCAAGGGCCATGCATATTAAAGACTAGTAAAAATAGTATAAGATAAAACATTGAACAACATCAGTGTCATCATCAATTTTAAACTGAGTTATGTTTATTTAAAATAGATGTGTGGTCAACTGCCGATAAACTGCTTCAGTGCCAAACAGCCTTTTATGCAAAAGCTATTTTAATCACTGTTTAAAAATTTATAAACAGCATGATTTTTCATCCTTTCATGTTAATATTTCATCTACTGATAGGTTCCTTACGTTTGCAGTTTCTCAAATTATGTAAGAGTGTGGGAGGCAGGTGGTTTGGAAGAAGCAACACAGTCCAGACTAGGGATTGAGGTGTAGATGAGTAAGAATAGGTCAAAAAAATGTATCTTAATTGCATTGCTATAGGTTTCCTGGGAAGAAGGAAAGAAGATTAAATCTGTGTGGAACTTGCTTCTTAAATTTGCTAGTTATGTAAAGCTTAACAAATAGTTGGATAAACATATTTTTTTTTACAAATGGTTATTAAATAAATGTATTATGCATTATAGGTAGTTCTCATCTAACAATGATAATTGGGACCAGAATTTCCATTGCTAAGCAATGCAGTCATAAAATGTAATGTCACATTCCTGCATTGCTTAGTGAAGGTTGTTCTAGCAATTCTGATTGCTGCTAAGTGAATCCTGTGATGTCATTAACCGTGACATCACATGGTCATTATTTGTGACCTGCCACTCCCACATTGACTTTGTTTTCCATAACTGACTCCCTAGTTATTTATTTGAATATTTATTGGCAGGGTGGATTTTAAAAATAAATATAGTACTCTGGACAGATCATAAGAGCTCTCAACATACTTCAAATTGCAAGATGACTCTAAAGAAAAAGAAATCTACCTCAAATGTCTCACATCTTCAGCATGAGGCATGCTGCATCTTTAGCATTGAAAATTCAGAAACCATAATGCCTTCTTGGTCCCCTAAGTCTAAGCTCACTTTTACACTGGCAAAGTCTGACATTGGGAAAAGTCAGGGTCAGCTGGAAGAGAGACTATATAGGTCTATCTATTTTTAAAACAAGTAATTGCTTATAAATACAGGAAGGAAGGAAGGAAGGAAGGAAGGAAGGAAGGAGGGAGGGAGGGAGGGAGGGAGGGAGGGAGGGAGACCTATGGAGTGAAAGGCTGGATTTCCCAAACAAAGGCTGGATGTCTGAGCTCTCGTAGTTTCTCAGGGACAGAGTTTGGGAATTGTTAGAACTTCTGACTTCAAAATATTCTGACAACAAATGTTCTGTGAATCTTGCCTGTCCACTTTACCCATTGTTTTCCTCTTCTCTGAATCTTGCCAAGCATAAATATTTTTTTAGCCCATCATTCGTACACGTCACAAGTTCAAAGTATGTAAACTGCTTGCACATCAATGACATCATTAGCCATTATTTGGTCCAGGACTTCAGTCTGCAGGTTGCAGTCCATGATACCCTTAATAATGATCTTCTTTCTATCACTCTTTCTCAGCACCCAACTTTTACAGCATATATTATTATTGGAAAAAAAACATTGGATCCTTTGAATTGTTCTTAACATTCATGACATATTCTAAGCTTTTCAGTTTTTTCTTCTCTTCAATCATGTCCAATTATTTGAGACTTCTGGACCAGTCTCTCGGTTTTCTTGGCAGCATTTTCAGGAATGGTTTGCCATTGCCTGCTTCGTTGGTCTGAAAGAAACTGGTCCAAGGTCACGCAGTGGGCTTTGTGTACAAGGCAGGACTAGCACTCATAGTCTCATTTTTTCTAGTCCAGGGGTAGGCAACCTTGGCTCTTTTATGACTCGTGGACTTCAACTCCCAGAATTCCTGAGTCAGCCATGCTGGCTGAAGAATTCTGGGAGTTGAAGTCCACGAGTCATAAAAGAGCCAATGTGGCCTACTCCTGTTCTAGTCTGATGCCTTAGCTTAGCCCAGGGGTAGGAAACCTTGGCTCTTTTATGACTCGTGGACTTCAACTCCCAGAATTCCTGAGTCAGCCATGCTGGCTCAGGAATTCTGGGAGTTGAAGTCCACGAGTCATAAAAGAGCCAAGGTTGCCTACCCTTGGCTTAGCCACTACAGCAACTAGCGGCCTTTGTTATTATGTTTCTTCCTAAAATTAATGTCTTTTTTTTTACTTTTTCAGAACATGGTGCAAATTTTTTCCTGGGCCCTTGAAAAGAAACTGCTATTTTCTGTTCTTTTCCATCAACTACATTTTCAATAACATACACATCAATATTATTTTTAATCTTAATTAACATTAACATTTCTATTTTTACTTTCATAATAAATTATTCTCAATCTCTCTTACTTCTGGCTAACAAAGTGAAGGTTTTTTTTTTCTGCCTCGGACTTTTAACATTAAAACATCCAACCAACCTTGATTCCAACAATCATGTCTCCTAGTCTTGTCATTTTTATTTTTGCTATATAATTTAAAGATATGAAGACAATAGTACAGTCCTATCTCTCTCTCTCTCTTATTTGAAAATCCTCTTTTCCTCCAAATTCAGTTTTTTTTGTAGCTTTTTTTTTACTATAAACAATTCTCAGAAAAAGGGGTTCTGGAAATTTTATTCAGTTTAGTATGTTTCACATTTGTAAAAGATAACAATTGTTGATGAGTTGAGAAGGGATGGGAAAATGAATGATATACATCTATACAATTTATGAGATCGTTTTATTCTTTCCTAACATCTGGCGGAAGAGGATTTTTATTTTTCCTTTAAATATCAGGGCAGAAAAACATGTAGTATGCAGAGGATAATCTGGAAGTCAGATTAGGAGGCAAATGAAATGTTCAGTCTCCAACAGAATCAGCTTTTCTGTAGAGTTGGCTCTCAAAATGCCAAACAATTTGCTGTTAGCAACCATTCTGTAATAATATTTTTAAATGCAAACATTTAGCCCATCTCTGGACTCTTAAATCATTTTATTTACAAGAATGTTTCTCATAGGTATTTTGGAAAATAATTAATTGGCTTTCTGCTCAACTCTCACCCCCAAAAAAAGAGAACAAGGAGGGATACAGTTCTGGGACAGAGATATTCCAGTTTTGAAAATGGACAAGAATTCTCAGTGGCAGCTACATTGTGTCATATTCTCAACATTTCCAGATATGCTTAGAAAAGCTGGGAATTTCTGCAGTACTGGATCCTTTATGCCCCAAATAGATTAATAGCTCAAGAACCAGTTCTGTCCAGCAAACACTCTGCTGACCAAATGCAGGCTTGAGGGTGGGGATATTTCCCAAGAGACCTGCTTTTCTACTTATCTTTGCATTGCTCGATTGTATATGGAGATACTGAACCATTTGCAGATTTTGAAAAGCTGAGGAGCAAGAAATGCTGTGAAGAATTTGGCGTGTTTTCTGAAGAGGTTCAGCAGTGTTCAAGACCAAAATCTCGTTTAATTGTCTTGGGAATTAGTAGGGAAAGCTAGAAAGGCAATGAAAGTATCTTTCGTTAATCCAAAGGGCATTGGAAGTATTAATCAGTCAGCAGCAGGGATTTATCAAGAGGAGACAAAATGATTGCTTTAAAAATGGTTGAATTTCCAAAGCATGAGAAAAGCACTGTGACTTTAATGGTGGATTCAATGCCTCATTTTGCAAAATGAATTCAAACTGCATATGAGAGACCTATAGGCAGAAAAGGAATATCAACAAATAGGAATACCGAACAATTTAGAGAATATCTTTATGGTTGCAATTCTAAGATTCAGCTATAAAAAAAAGAAGAAAGGGGATGAAAAAGAAAACAAAAACTCCACAGTAAAATGAAAAACAATCAGCTTTCAAAAGGCATTGGTTAAAACAGTGCTAAAATGTCACCTTGTAACAGATTAGAAGCAGGCAGGAAATGAGAACAAAATATCCCATGTAATCTGTGGGGAGGAGGGGGGAAACTGAAAGACAGCTGGAGATGAATAAACTACATCTTGGAAATCTGCTACCAAATAGATTTGACATGAGATGAATTGACATGTGTGCAAGCATGATGTAATGACTGAACAAAAGACTATAAAATTGAAATGAGCCGTGTTATCTATACCATACTACCTATAATCACACTTCCCAATCTGGTTTCAGGATCTGCGGCACTTCAGTTCTCATAATTCCCAGTCAGGATTATTTTTAGAGTATTTGTTGGCCTGATTTCTTAGTTCTCCCCCCCCCCCCCAGCTTTTGCAGTTCCAGAGACACTGGGAAAGATGTAGGCTGTATTTCGATCGTTGGTTCAATAAACAGACCTGCTCTGGTTGTTAAGCATTCTGAATCAAAAGCCATCTGAAAATTTCAAATTATCTCTACCTTTCCCCCCCCCCTCTATACACACACACACACACACACACACACAGCATTAAAATGCAGCAGAGGAACAGTAAAAGGTTTTCAATGTGCATGCAAATGCATTAACTTGGAGGTCCTTTCAGCAACAGAAAATGAGTTTTCTAGGGCATGGAGGAACTGCAAAATATATCTATATACCCAGGATGGCTGGATGGTAGTGAATAGTAGGAATAACATGTAAATAAAATAAGAATGATAAGTCAGCATTATCATATGCTGTCCTTCAATCAGAATAGAGCAGGAAGGGACCTTGGAAGTCTTCTAGTATCTAGTTCAACTCTCTGTTCAAGCAGGAGACTCTATACAATTTGAGACAAGTGGCTGTCCAGTCTCTTCTTAAAAACCTCCAGTGATGAAGCACGCACAACTTCTGAAGGCAAGCTCTTCCACTAGTTAATTATTCTCACTGTTAGGAAGCTTCTCCTGAATTCCAGGTTACTTCTCTCCTTGATTAGTTTCCATCGATTGTTTCTTGTCTTGCCTTCTGGTGCTTTGGAGAATAAGTTGACGTTGTCTTTGTAGAAGACTTCCAAATACTGTAACACTACTATTATGTCACCCTTAATCCTTCTTTTCTCTAGACTAGCCATACCCAAATGCTGCAACCATTCTTCAGTCCTCCTTTAACTGAACAAATGCATAGTTTGGGCATCCCATTGCCTTGACTGATCTATAGTTTACCAATGAAATTAGTTTACATGTGATTTGGCAAATAAGGAAAATTATCATTCTAAAAAACTTTCATCAAGTGGGTTCCTTAGATACTGCAAAACATAAAGTGGTCTATAAAGATTATCATGGTATGTCTTTGCTTTGTATAAGACCAAATTAGATTTTCTGGATGGAATTTGTGAGCTGGCATATAGCAACTGTATTTGTCCGGAGAAGAATTGAACAAGAAATCCCTAATGTTTAAAATTTTAAATTATCAGCAGTAGGAATAAGAATTATTATTCATGGATGCCTACATTTGATGGGCTGAAAACTACATAGGAAAAATGAGTACAATAAAGAAAGTACATATCCATAATTTAAAAAAACATTTTTCTAGAGCTTTATATGCTTATTCAAAAGTGGATGAATCTATTTTTCATAAACATATCCCCCCCCCCATTTGCTATGTTTGGTGCTAAATCACCATATTCTGAGTATTTGAGGAGACTCCTGCATGTGTTGGTATAGTTAAGCCTTAATTGTTGTAGGCATTTCTAGTTTGTGCACCAAATCAGTAACAGAAAATGCCATGCAGTTGGAGTGCTCTCACTTTTTCTGTTAGTTGACTTCTTTCATGCACCAGGGGCTGATTCTAGGAAAGCTTGGGAATTATATTGGAGACAGTTATCTCTGGCTAGCCACACACCAATGGTCATATACTGTCTCTTTGTCAGAACAGATTAGGTGTGATCAGAATGTGGATCAGTTTGCAGAACAGTTTACACTGAGTTTGCCATTCAGATTGTAAGAGACTTGGCTCTCTATGGACAGAACCTCATGTTACCAAGGATTAATTTTAACCTTTGGACTGATGACGATAGGGAGCTTTGCAGCATGGTCTTTTCCACCCATGGGCTTGATCCTTGCCCCTCTTGGCTTCTTCGTGAGGACAAAGAAGTTAAGACTAGCTGTATCTCTAGGGCAGGGATGTCAAACTCGCAACGTCATGTGTCGTGACATATCACTACTTTTTTGCCATTGCCGGCAATGGGGTGGGCGTGTTTTTGCTATGATGCATCCAGCCCACGAGCCAGCAGTTTGACACCCCTGCTCTAGGGTATTACTAAGTAGCTTTCATAGAGATCGTCTACAAAGCCTATTAGTAATAGGTACCTTCTTGTGACCCAACCATTAGTGATCCCTCTGCCAAACCACCTGGTTTTGACTTGTCCCATTTTCTCTGGTCGAAATTGAACAGAATTAGATGTGATACTAGAAGAAGTGTCTCTGCCCTGTATTAGTGGGGATGGAAAGATTACCTTGTTGCAATTGTGGTGCTGAAATGCAAACTATTAAACATATTGTACAAGATTGCCCATGACATGCATTCTATGATTCCCTAGATGATCTGCATGAAGCAATTCCAGAGACGATCACCTGGATAGCTGAATTGTACATCCAGTTATAAGACCATTGCCATACCCATGTGGAAATTTTACTTATAATTACTGGACTGAGTGTATATGTTTATTTCTCTTCTATCATGTTCTAATCATATGCTAAATAAATAACAACAGAGATAGTGATATGCCCTTAAGATGCTTTCCTGAATATAAACTAGTCTCAACCTTCCTTTCTGCTGAGTAAGTAACCAGCTGCAAGGTGCCCTTGAGGAAGCAAATTAGCTGGGCTCTCTTCAGTCATGATGTAGGCCTGGATATGGCACCAGAACAACTTTGGTCACCCTAGCACAGGGGTAGGCAACCTTGGCTCTTTTATGACTCGTGGACTTCAACTCCCAGAATTCCTGAGCCAGCTATGCTGGCTCAGGAATTCTGGGAGTTGAAGTCCACGAGTCATAAAAGAGCCAAGGTTGCCTACCCCTGCCCTAGCAGGACCTAAATAGGATGTTGCAATATTTATATTCTACCATGGACATTTTAAGTTGTTGATGGTGCTTATTGCTATTATACTGCAAACTGCTGGGAATCAGTTGAGAGTACTGCAGTTTAGAAATGTGATTTATAGACAGGCAACCAACTGTATTTTCATTATTCTAGATTTGGGCCATGCTTGGGACCAGGTTCCAGCTATTTCAGATGGTTTAATTTAATGGTATATAGAACTAGTACTAGTATTTGACAAATTGCAAAATTGAATCTTGGTTTAATATTTGTGCAATAAATTAACAGTACTGTAGGGAAAAAGAATCTTGCTTCCCTCTTTTCTCTCCCTGCAATGCTGATTTCTTAAGTCAGATTAGTTCTGCAGGAGTCATCATAATAGGTGGAGACCGACATAGGAATGTATGAACTGAAAAGTCCTGGTTTGCCCCACTCCTTACTAGCACTGATGGTGTTACCAAGTTTGGGTAATGAAACATCTGCAAGAAAACAACCAAGCTCAGAAAGCACCAAGGGTCCCTCATTTCCACCTTAAGCTACAAATATTCTCCTTTATTGCTGTAGCAACACTATTTTTTATTTAAGCTAAGTCCCACAACTGGATTTTGCATAGTATGCCAGAGGCCACACTGCAAAAAACCAGATAGTGCCAAGAAAAGAAGTGGCAAAGCCAGGAAATTCAATTTGATACAAAGTTAAATTTTATTAAAATGTAATTAATTAAATACAATATGGTGACATCATATGATGGAAACCTAAGGCCTGGGGGCTGAGATTCTGCACCCACTGTTTAGAATCTGTGCAAACCTCTCTGGTAGCTAAACTATGAGTCATGGTTCAGCATGTTGTGTTAGCCAAATTCAACAAGCCGTGGATATATAACTCTAGTACAAATGTAACTGAATGGGAAGTGTCTCTCTTTGTTGAATGTGTCTCTCTTTGTTGAATGTACTTTGCAATTTTGAATCACCACTGACTGCTGATCAGTGGCTTCAATTATGTCATAGCAGCAAGAAACCATCCATGTGTAGCAACTAGTTGGCCCAGAGGTATGCCCCAGCCCAAGAGGTTGAACATCACACTGGAGGTGCAGCTGTACCGGCAAACTGACAATATAAAGCTTGTTAGATGCTAGACTGGGAGACCTACACTTCTCTTATCTACTTGTGAACCCCTCTGGGAGGTTGAAGGAAGAGTAGTTTCCCAAGGCTAAGCTCATTATGCTCATTACCTCTTTTCACAGCAGCTGAGCAGAGGCTATATTGGATGTGTTTCTATCTCCCAGTTTCCCTAGCTGGCCTTTCTTATGCAAACACCAAGTTTGTTTGTGCTAAAGGAAGTGTGGGCTACTTGGAGAAGGAAAAAAAAAACTACATGGTGAATGATACCTATTTCATCAGCTCCACCATAGCAGAGTCAAACCACTATTTGCAAGAGGTAACTAAGAACTACATATTACAATGTAATATGATGGCAGAATGCAGTCAGTTTTCATCACTGACGCTTTACTTCTAACAACAGCTCAGGAAGTCTGCTGTAGGCAAGTTAGAAATTTGCTGTATAGTCAAAACCATGATCCTGGTGAAAGGAAATGGAAATGGTGCTTCTGGATCATCTGACAGCAGCCGCGTACTACAGTTTTAGAGAAGCTCAACATCCGGAACACTCCTGTAGAGATGGGGAAGGGCTGCCCAATATCTTGTTGGCAAAAGAAAAGCAAAATTGTGATTGTATTTAAGCACATTCATATTTAAATCATTGAGTTGCATTTTCAAATTGGAGAAAGAGGATGTTAAAAGCCCTTGAAATGGGAATTTCAATATACTTAATAAACCCTCTGTGGCTTTCCTGATAAGCAGTGTCCAGTTTTGAAAAACCTTTACACCTATTTCGAAGCAAGTCTATTTAACTCAATAGGATTTAGTTTGGAATGAAAATGTACAGGTTCAGGCTTCTTAATCGTTTTATAACTGGAAAGCATTAACATAAATCTAAGTAATAAATATTATAGAGAACTGATGGAACATTGGATAATGTTCTTTCTCTACTTACCCTAAAAAGAAAAAAAAGGAATGATGTTGCAAAGAAGGCAAACAGTAAGTGAAATAATAGTTCCAAAGGTTATTAATCTTTTATTGGATTAATTCTGTATTAGGTTTTCCGGTTTATTATATTAAAAGAGCAATAGCCAACTTCAAAATCCATCGAAGAATGAAACTGGAAGAAAAGGGATATGAGAAAGTTATGATTACCAAACTTTATATTCCCACACTACTCTGAATCATAAACTAACCAAACAGGCTAGGGTTTGCACAATATGCTAAACTCAAAAGTAAAACCTGCCATGCCATGCCATGATTAACATAATTGAGAAAAGGAGAGAAAGACAATTTAGAACTGATAAAGATATAGTAAAGGAGCTACTTTGCAACCTTAAAGGAATTTATAAACAAATAAATTTAGGTTTGAGACCAAGCACCATGTAATGGGGTGAGCTCCAGCCCTCGCCCCAGCTCCTGCCCAGCATGCAAAAGTAGATAAACAGGTACCACTGCAGTGGGAAGCTAACTCCATGACATCATGCTGGCCACATGACTGTGGAAATGTCTTCAGATGGCACTGGTTCAGTGGCCTTGAAATGGAAATGACCACTGCCCCCTACAGTCGACAATGACTAGCAGAGTGAAATCCACAGGGGTCTTCTATACTCATAAATGGCATATGTCTCCCTTCAAGGAAGCATCAGGTAAGATAGGCTCCAATACAACCCAGGATTACTCACCCTTTTTATAAATGGCTTTTACAGGATGGAATGGAAAGATTTTTTTCCCAAGTTGTAATACCAAGCTATAAGGATTGGCTAATCCTTTACAGGACACAATCCCAGATAGAAATTATCTCAACATGCCTAAACACCCCCAATTCAACAGGCTTATATTCATTCATGTCCAATGGAATATCCTGCTTTTGGGTAGGAAAAGTCAGATATACAAGTAGAGGATTGGGAAGCTATGGTTAGGTGGCAGGGCCCATGAGAAGACTCTAGAGCAGGATGCATCATAGCGAAACCGTGCCCATCCCATTGCAGCAATGGCAAAAAAGTCGCAATACGTCGCAACACGTTAAGTGACGTGAGTTTGACACCCCTGCTCTAGAGAATAGTGAACCACTAGCTGACTAAGAGGAAATTGATGCAGCAGCTCAAAAGGCCAGTGCAATATTGGGTTGCACTAACAAAATACTAATCAAATCAAATTATTCCACTGTGATTCTACTAAATATCCCAGTAGGTTGATTATCCAATGCTAGACTGGACAAAGACACAGGGCTGGTCTAGATGACCTCCAAGGTCCCTTCCAGCTCTATTCTATTCTATGAACAGGGTTCAGAGAACATCTATTTAGACTAAACGCTGTAAGTGTAAAGAACAGAGAAAGGAGCTAGCCTTCTTTAGCTTGCAAAAAAATATATGTAAGAACAGTCTACTAAAATTTAAAAGATTGTTATATGAAGGAGCTAAAAGGGGTGGTGACAGAACTACCTTCTTGCCTATTTTAATATCTCCTACCAGTTCAATCAGCAGTGAGAGCTGCTGATTGAACTTGTTGTAAGTTGAAAATAAGAGCTGACCAGGATCTAATTATTAGGAAGACTGAGCACTGGGAAGCAATGAAACAGACTCCCCTCTATCAATAATAGCTTTTCCTCTCTGGAGGTTTAAATGAGGGGCTGAATGCACCAGACAAAAGGTTGCACTAGAACTAGATGATTATAACTCATCAATTCCATGAAGAAACAAAGACCAAGCTTAGCACACGCATTGACCAAACGTAGTAACTAAGTCCTTTCTGACCTGCGTTAATTGCGTTGTATTACTACAGCTATCGCGATTTCGGTCAGGATCGGGTGCAGCCTTTCGATCTAAAGAAAACCCCTAGGCGAAATTAACACTAACTGAGTTTAGCATGTAGCAGCGAGACTTGCAAACGTTCGCTTATGCGAACTCAGCTGTCGTTACAATTCCTAGCCGATGTACTTCTGTCACACTCCCGCTCCGTTAACTCATTCTAGCCAGCAACGTCCAGCAGAGAGTACGGCAGGCGTGGTGTACATACTAAGGACCGGGAATTCCCTCTACGTCGAGGTGACTCTTCTGCACCACTTTCGAATCTTGCCTTAATTAACCTAAGAGCTTCTCACGCTCCAGGCTGCGAGCGAGCGCGCGCGCATCAGGTCCCGGGGATTTCGCCTTGCTGCGTTATTGGATCGAGCAATTACGCCCCGGGGCGGGCTCGACTTTACGTGCGCTTGGCTCTTCTATTACCCGGTGGTGTGTTTGGGGGGGGGAGGAAACGCCTCTGCAAATATCCACAAGAACGAGAAATGTCCTGCTTTTGTCTTAACAGCCAAGAAAGCAACGAGATTCCAGCAGCCCCCACCCGCTTATACTCCGAAGACGCTTAGCAAGAGAAAGAAGCGCCGAGCTGCCCGAAGCCAGGGAAGCGCGGCGCGTGCGCACTCGGCGACTTCCAGCCTCCTCTCCCGCTCCCTCCCTTCCCCACCTTTACTCGAAGCGGCTACCAAGCGCGAGTGGATGTGGCGTGAAGCTTAGCGGAGCTGCAGCCGCCAGGGGAAGCCGTTTGCCTGCCTCTGGAGCCCGAGGCAAAGGCAGCCAGAGAAAGGGAAGAAGGAGTCGACCAGGATTTCCCCCGGCCCGCGGCAGAACAACCGTCGCCCGCCCCGTGTGTCCCCCCCCGCACGAGGCTCTCTCCCGCCCGCAGATTCAGAAGCTGCCCTTTCGTGCCCAGCTGCCAGGCGTAGGTAGGGCGGAAGGAGCAACAAGTTGTTGCTGGCTCTCGAGCGGCGCTGCTCCCAACCTGCTCGCAGCTGGCCCTGGAAGCAACTTTGTGGGCTCCCCTTTGGCGGGGGGACGAACTGCTCCCTCCAAAGCAGAGAGCCCCCTCTTCTTTCCCTTTCGGAGACGGCCGGCGATCCACCCCGCCTCAGCCACTAAGGACCACCGGCGCCAAGCTCTCGTTCGGGTCCGCCCAAGGGCCAGCCACTCCTTGCACTTCACCTGCCTCCGGGAAAGTGCCCAAGACAGCTCCGTTGCGCCCCCGGAGGACTGGGCGAAGGCCATGGCGCGATCGTCCGCCCTTGCCCCAAGGATCGTACCTCGGATGCCGGCGAGCGGCTAGTGGCAGTCTTGGGAGGACTGCGAAACGGGGCAGCCCAAGGCGACAGCGGCTGGGAAAGGCGGAGCGCTCGCCGAGCGAGGCTGGGGGGGTGTATCTCCAGCGGCGATCTTTCTTCGCGATCCCGAAGCCGCGATTGATGCAACTTTCCTTGATTTCTCCGCGAAGGTTAACTTGGGTGCAAAAGAAAATTCTCCCGCCCGGAAAGGGGATTTCTTATTTCGCGGTTTTATTATTTTCTTCGGAGGAGGTTAGTTCCTCCTCATCTTTAATTCACACCTTCTAGAAACGGCGGATCCGTGTGCTGAGGGCATGACTGGAACATGGTACCTCTCCAGGAAATAATCAGGGTTATTTATCGACAAAAGAGACTCTGGCTCACTTCTCACCTTTCTTCTGCTTGGGAATAGGTTGGTGAAATGCATTTGAGTGGCAGCCCTCGCACCTTGGGCAAAAACTGTTAATAAGGGTGTGGTTGGAGGTACCAGGTCCTTCGCTAACCATGCATCTTCTCAAAACATTTGGCTTACTTTGGCACATGGTCAGGCTGTTTATCTTTGCCCAGGTAACATCCCAAGCAACATTAAACGGCGATGGTATTGTCAGAAAAGGTCTGGAGTGTGAATTGTGGTGCCAGCCGGCTCTTCCGGTACTTCAACAAGCGGCCCACAAGCAAGAAGCAGCTTGGGGTGTGGGGCACGTAGATGGGATTCCTGAGATTTCCATACCCAAAGAGCATGTAAACAAACTCCAGGCTAAAGCTGGAGGTCAGAAGGGCTGGGCTCCACTGAAGGATTATAGTGATGCCAGCAAAGACCGGAGGGACACTCAGACTGTCAAGGATGGGGAAGGTGTGCATCAGGCTGGGGGTCATTTGGAAAAAAGAGGCGAAAGTCATTTGAGGCAAGATTCTTCTGTAGTTTTGAGGACCAGAAATGCTTTTAAGGCTGAAGAGTGGGAGAAGAGCTCAGCAGGAATTGGCCACAGGAAATACGCAAGACGCAAGCGTGGGGCTGGGGAGTCCCAGGATACAAGAGGAGCAAAAAAAAGTAAAACTTTCAAGAACAGGCACTACATCAGTGACTTCAATATCTCAGTGGATAGTCACATAACTCCCTTTCAGGGAGTTGTGAGAAATGTTGTGCCTCAGGCGTTACCCTTGAATGGCTCAACCAGTCACATGGCAGGAAGGGTACCTGCTACCCTCAGAAACGGGACCTTCCAACCATCTCATGTAAAGAACCCTTTTTACCCGCTGACTCAGGAGTCCTATGGTGCCTACGCAGTCATGTGTTTGTCAGTAATAATCTTTGGCATTGGGATAATGGGGAACATGGCAGTGATGTGCATTGTCTGCCATAACTACTATATGAGGAGCATCTCCAACTCTTTGCTAGCCAACTTAGCCTTTTGGGATTTCCTTATCATTTTTTTCTGCCTGCCTCTGGTGATCTTCCAAGAACTCACCAAAAAGTGGCTGTTGGATGATTTCTCCTGCAAAATTGTACCTTACATTGAGGTAAGTAACAATAAATGTCACCGATCTGTAGTTTCATAGAGGCTCATGAGATTGGGATCATGGGCCCAATGCTTTCTTAATGAATTGGAATCAGAATCCCACTGCTTTGGTCTTTAATATTTGCAAATAATTACCTAAGATCTGTTGACTCTACCTGATCCTTAGAAATTGAGGATGCCCTGCTTCCTTACATCTGGTGTGTCTACTTTCACTTTTTGCATTTTTTCCTTGATAATGTCATTTATTGTATTAAATTCAAGACATGAACTATTTATCTGATTGTGGTATGGTTCTTTCTCAGTCTGCTAGCTAGTTCTGCTAGAAGTATGCAGTGCAAATATAAGTTAAATGAGGCCAGATTTATGTTTAGATATTTGGCTCTGTTCCAAAGATCTCAGGTGTAGGCATTGTCCATTCTTGTTTTACAAACTCCAGTAATTTATTCCAAGGGCATGCAATCTGTTACTCTCCCTTGCCTTTGGCTATGCTGATTGCAGCTGATTGTGGCTGGAATTTCAAACATCTGCAAGGTACTAGATTGCTTAATCTTTATTCAATCAAAAAGGGTTGTGCAACCTTCAATAGATAATATTTTCTGAACTGAAGAGATGATGTAAAGTTAAAAATGGTCTTTCTACATTTCTCACTGCTTTTTGATTTACAAATGAGAAATGATTAGGTATAACTAATATAAGCCCTTTGTCTTTATTTTATGAAATAAGTTGCATTATAAATTGGAACATTTGCTTCCAACTTTCAACTTACTAGGGTGTTGAAACTGTATATTGGCTTTTATCCAAATATTGTAGGCCAATTGATGGAGTTAAACAAATCTTTGTTGGATCCAAGTGTTTGCATCCAAACTTGTATGCATAAATATAATATCCTTGTTACATATCTTATCAGATTTACTGTAGAAGAAAATACCTCATTTCTACAGGTGAAAGTTAATAGAGTAAAAGCATGAAAGCCACAAACATGATTGTTGCAATATTAACAATATTATTTTTATTTATCAAATTTGTTTGTCACCCATCTCACAGTTCAGGCAACTCTGAGCAGTTTACATCAACATATAGTAACAATTATAAAATGGATTAAAATTACAAAAATGCAAGCAAACTAAAAATATTAAAATATTAACTTGGTTTTGGGTCACTTGCTTTGTTTTTGTTTTGTTTTACTCTTTTAAATATCTCAGGTTTTGATTAAATCCTTGGCTTTGGGCAAGGGAACAGATATTTTGCTATCCTGCTTGGACAGACTCCTCTCCACTGTTCAGTTGTCTGTTTTATTTATTTCCTGGAAAAAAAGAAACCATTAAATCTGGTTGATAGTGTGGAATGATTCTATGCATGTGACAGTATGCTTGATATCATTCATTTAATTAGCAGCAGATGGGTAAATGAAGGGAAATAGGATGCTTGCAGTCCCCTAGAAAGTCCCATTTCTAGTAGTCCATTAATCAGGCAAAGAAATTATTTCCTGAATTGTATTTAAATTGCATGCATGGCAGGAAATGGAAAAGAAGGCGTGGATTTTTTTTCTGGTCCTCTTATAGTGGAAAGTGCAATATTGTGGAAATACATTGACCAAATAAATCACTTTGATTTGTAACTTTAAAAGCTTGCCTGTAAGATATGACCCCTAACTGTAGAACTTCCCATAAAACACAGGAGCATGGAGTAAACATGACCTTTTCCATGACAGACCTAGAGCCATTTAATAAATTTAAGACGTCAGTGTAACAACCTGTCAGTTTATATTGGAGGTTTACTACCTTGACAGTAATATTGGGGTTAAAGCAGGGATGAGACACTTCTCATTTTCACTGAACAGAATTCCTCACCACTGAGCTTGTTGTAATAGCTTAAATTAATATGTAAGCTTAAAATTCTTTTATGTTGGGTTAAGAACTTTTTAAAGTACAGGTCCAATAGTGAAAACATATTAGCATGCTGGATCATGCTGTTCAATTGCAGCATCATGTTCAATAGTGTATAATAAATGGCTTTATTAAGAAATGAAAAAAAATGGAGTAGAGATATGCATCACATAGAAGATGTATTTTGTTCCAAGCTTGGAAAATTCCAGACAATTATTTCATAGTTGGAACAATTCAAAGAAAAAAATGATTTGTGTGTTCCTGCTCAAACTACTGCCTCTTCATGCCATGTTTTGTTTCACACTTGGAGCAAATTTCTCGTAACCTATGTTGTGTTTTATACTAAGAACACTGACAATGGCCATTTTGAGCTTAGAACATTTCACCATCGTAATGTTTGTAGAGTCCTAGAACATTATATAAATAAGATGTGCCCCTATTTTTAATCCCAAACATGTATTGTTCAGAGGCCTGTTATCGCTGAACATTTGAAGGTAAATAAGCCTTAGTTGATGTATCTTTCATATGTTCATCTAATCCACGGGTGTCAAACTTGATCGCGTCATGTGACATATGACTTTTTTGCCTTTGCAGAGCTGGGGTGGGCGTGGCCTGCGCGTGACCGCATCTGGCCCGCATGCCACCAGTTTGACACCCCTGTTCTAATCCCTTGTAAAGCAGGATAATTGTGCTCTTCTAGCGGTTGATGAATTACAAGCATTACTGTAAAGGCCTCAATTTGCATCAGCAATAATGAAAGCTGCTGGGAGTTATATCTCAATAATCTCTGGAGGACTTTATAGTTTCTAAAAAAAAAGTATTCCTCAGTTTAAGTCTCAGTGAGTTTATGGACATGTTGGAGTATTCTTGACAACTGTTCAGAATGACTTGCCATTGATTTTTTTCTTCAATGTTCAGGTTACTTGAAAATGAGAGTGAATATGATAATGCTATTAATCTTCCATTTTTCCAAACTAGGTGAGTTTTTTTTCACAGTGAAGAAAAAAATGCAATTTTTGCCATCTTCAGATATACGTTCTCATGATACAGAGAAATCTGTTAAATTTGATATTGCAGAACAGTCAACTTAAAGAATCACCTTGCAACCTAAATGTAAGGTCTTTAAAAAAAAGATTATTAAGTAATCATTGTCATACAAAGGCTGATGGCAAGTCTATTGTAAAGGCATCATTAAAGTGATCTGTTTATTTCATTTATTTTTCATGTTTATATAGCCATCCATCTCACACAATTTAACTTGGGGAGGTGTACAATAAAAACTGTAAAATAGCAATATAAACAAAAATTCTACAATTAAAAACAGTATTATGATTCAGAGCAAGGAGATAGCATTAGATGTTACAAACAATGGAGCCATCTCATCAACTCATCATTCCCTTGTCATAATGCTAGCAGCGTATATGTTATTTTTCAATATGTAATTTGCTCCAAGAAATTTAAAATTAACTTAGAAGTAAGCACAATGGGGTACTTTATACCTTATTTCCAGGTATAACATTGTAGTCTGACGTTTCTGTATTATTTCTTCATTAATACAATTTTCTTCTAGAATTGTCCCAAAGGTGCTTTTCCAAGATGTTCTTGTCTTTCTTTGAAAATGTTTTGCTTCTCATCCAAAAAGCTTCTTCAGTTCTGACTGGATAGTGGGGAATGGAAGGATTTATAATCCTTGCAGACAGCTGGTCATTAGCATTGTTTTAGAGAGTCGCTGAGGCCACTTGAAGGCCTTCTTGTCTGTGTCTTCAGGGTCACCTGAATAGTGCAAATGGGTGGGAAGCCTTCATGGAATTGCTGAAAAGACTGTGTTGTGTGGTCTGCATTTTTTCTGGAAATCCATTCATACTCCCGCACCATTTGAAGGGTGTTCATCCCAAAGTGCATTCTTTTAAAGAATTGTTGACTCTCATCTTCAAATAAAAACAAGCAAAAAACACCTTTAGGACAACCATGACCTGGATGACTGAGAATTTCCATAGACATTTAGCTATGCATTTTGAGATGGAAAAACCTTCAAATGATGTGGGAGCATGAAAGGATTTCCAGAAAAATTGCAGACTACAGGAACCACTGAGGGAGAGATTAATCCAAAGAACTTTCAAAGGTGAGCATCCCTCCACCACTAATCTAGTACTGTACATTATATTCATGGGGTTGCTCAATGAAATTGTAATTCAAGTGTATAAATCTACTGAACCAGATCTTAAAACATGAGGAAGAAACTAAAATAACATTGCAGCTGATGTTGAAACCATGTTCTTTGTAAATCTAAACAAAGAACTTTGAAGGTGCTGGCTAAGTTTACCCTTTTATAAAAAGAAAAATGTAGATTTCAACTTAATTGCATGCCATGAATTTATAAATATGTATTAAGGCACTTGATTTGTGGTTTATGATCAGCATGAATCTTTTGATACCATCCTGGTAACTGTGAGGAAAATTTGTATTAATATTTGTTAATTTTTTTCCACTGAAGATGGAAAGGATTTTATTGAATCTCTTTAAAGACTTAAAACTCAATTTTCTGTTAATTTTCATGTGGCTACTATAAAACATGAACAAATTATGTAACAGCAATTTAATTTCCAGATGCATTGTGGAATTTTAATTTGCTGTTAGAATAATTATATTCATTTGCCATATGTTCATTTTTAATTTGGAACCTCTTTTTTGATGTTATATTTGTGAATTGGCTTTTAATCAATAATTTAAAGCCATATTATATGAAGTCCATCCTGATTGAAATATAATTTATATTACTTTGAAATAATTCAGAAAGCACATATTGTAAATTAATAAGAAATTAGAAAACCTGTATTTGCTTGTTTCATTTATTCTGAAATATGTTTTCTTTGTATTAATGCTCTTAATTTTCATGGAGCTGCTCCCTTGAATTGACGCTTAAATAGAGACAATATTTGGAATATTTAAGGCCAAGTGCTTTACTCTCAGTTCCGGTTTTCATCCATGTACCAATGGTGCGGCTGAACATATAAATGCAATAATAGAACAATATATAAGATGCTATATAAATTATCAACAGAACGATTGGGCAGACTTTTTGCTGTTTGTTGAAATAGCATACAATAATGTAGTGCACAGCAGTACTGCTTTTTCACCTTTTAAAGTAACTACAGGGAGTCTACTCAGGTCCACTCTTGAAACCATGCTTTTTCTAGAATTAACCAGCAATATATATCATGGACTACAATTTCAAACAAGAAATGTGATAACATTTCAATAGCAATAGCACTTAGATTTATATACCATTTCATACTGCTTTACAGCCCTCTCTAAGCAGTTTACAGAGTCAGCATGTTGCCCCCAACAATCTGGGTCCTCTTTTAACCAACTTTGGAAGGATGGAGGACTGAACTCACAATAATGATGTGATGGCTTAGTTCTTACAAAGCTGGTGCCACTGCCACATAGTAGCATGTGTGTTAAACTAACAGTAATGTTAAAGTGACAAGTTAGTTATTTAATGACATGCTAATTCAGTTATTGACTCACATTTATGGTACATGATATATTACTGACAATAAATATACAGCAATTTTAGAGATATATCATTTAATAATCAGGATCAGTTTATGAATGTGCAGGTTAATCAGCTTATTACACTACAAACATGCATTTAGCATAGAACTTCACTAATCCAATTTAACCTTAGTTAATATTCTTAAGGCAGTGGTTTGCATTTCACCTATTTTTGCAACTGATTTGAAGTAAATCATGCAATAAATCAATAACAAGAGGTTTAACATAAATAATGTTAAAACTTCATGAAGTGCTCTCTGTGTGTTTTTAAAATGTGCTCGCTGTATGTTTTTTAAACCATATTTTTCTTGTCTGTATAAGTGTGGATCATACCATTAGCTCAGCAGGGTTAAACAGCAGTGTGGTAGTGATATTCCTTTCTACTCCCCACATCCATACAGACTACAACGTTAATCAGCTAGAACTAACTAAAGGCAGTATTTTTCAGCCTTGGCAACTTTAAAATGTGTGAAGAGGTAGAGTTTTCTGTGACTCTTTTCTGCCAATTTGTGCTCAGCAAAGTTTTGAAGCCCTGAGTGATTCATTCAGCATTTTTCAGAGAATGTCCTTTCTTTGGATTTTATCCATTATGAGCATGGACATTTTGGTAATAAAAAAATAAGTGAGACATGATTGTTCTTGCCTATGTTATTCTGAGCTGCCCAAAGTTGATGATTTGAGCAGTATATAACTGCTGTGGAAAAAACTATATACAAATAAAACCAATGAAATTTTCTTGTTATATTCATCTTCTTTTCTCACAGTGAAGAAGTTTTTGCCCAGTGGAATAAACCTACAAAATACTTGAATTCCTAGAAATGTCAAAGTGGATCTGAAAACAGGTTGAACTTCTAGTGCACAGATCGGCAACCTGCGGCTCCAGAGCCGCATGCTGCTCTTTGAGCCTTCCCCTGTGGCTCCCAGCCTCCTCTGCCATTTGCAGAGAGAGACAGAGACAGAGAGAGGCACTTGCGCTTCCCTGCTTCTCTCTCTGTCTCTCTCTGTGTTTGTGTGTGTGTGTGTAAAAGAGAGTAGACTCACGGTGTTCTCCGACAAGCTGAAAAGCTTTTTGGGCAGGGCTCCTCCCTTTGCTGCATCTATGCAGGAAGCAGGAAGGGCAGGAGGGAGCTAGCTAGCCCAGCTATGCTGACTCAGGAATTCTGGGAGTTGAAGTCCATGAGTCATAAATGAGCCGAGGTTGCCTACCCCTGAGCTTGTTGGAGAACAGCTTGAAGCCAGCTTGCCAGGTGAGCAGAAGATTGGAGAGAGGGAGAGAGAGGGGGGGAGAGAAAGAGAGAGAGAGAAAGAGAGAGAGAGAGAGAAAAGAGAGAGAAAGAAAGAGAGTGGGGAAAGAGGACTGGCAGACCAAGGGCAGAAAAAGAGAGAGGGAGAGAGACAGAGAGAAAGACCCTTTTGACATCTAAAATGAAGATAGCACTGCATATATCCTTTTTTACCTTTATGATTGATATATACACACACACACGACTGGGCGTATAAGACGACCCCCAACTTTTCCAGTTAAAATATAGAGTTTGAGCGAGAGGGGGGGGGAAGAGAAAACTTGATGATTAATATGCCAAACCACATGTGTAAAGGAATAAAATAGAATACCCGTATTTTCCGGCGTATAAGACGACTGGGCGTATAAGACGACCCCCGACTTTTGAGAAGATTTTCAGGGTCCAAGTGGCTCTTTGAGTGTTTTGGGTTGCCTACCCCTGTTCTAATGCAAGTCTGCACATTCAGTGAGCCATGAAATTATAACTTTGACAATTTCCGTACTAATAAAACTTGATCATTTTAAATCCTTTTTTTTCTTCAAAACTTCAGGATCCATGTATGCTTCTCAACATGCATACAAGCGTTTTGCCCATCAGACGTTGGTCAAATAGTCAGCTTTATTTCTTGCTCATCCTGGTATTGGAAATGGTTGTTTCGGGATCATTTTCCATATGCCTTTCTTTATACCTGCAAATGAAAAGAGGTAATATTGGCATTGACTAAAAGTGGTCCACAAACATTTGTATCTGCCCTACATCCTGAGTGTGAAATTTCAAAACAGAAAGGAATTTGTCTTTGACTTGGCAGAAAAGAGAACTCAGCACTGTTTTGAGGCTAACAAAAGCTACATTTGTTATCTTGCTGCTGTAGAAATTAGTTCTAGATGTTCTTGCTTGGAACTAAACTCCCTTCTAAATTTACACAATAAATGATGTCAGACATTATTGTTAAATATGAAAAGGCAACAGTACTGACAACTTTATTTTGTCCCCAATCTGATTCCCTCCGTGTTGTCCGATTGTACTGTAAGTTTTCAAATTCCTAGAAAGTATGGATTGTAGGAGAAGAGATGTGTTAGTCTGTGGCAGCCAAAAATTAGGTGTCTGATAGCACCTTTTCAAATTTAATTGAAAGCTATAAACTTCAATTAACTGTAGCTGTATTTCACAAAAGTGATGCCTTTTAATTAAATTTGTAAGTCTGAAAAGGTGCCACCAAACGCCTTTGATATTTAGAAAGTATGGAGGGTGCCAAATTGAAAAAGAAAACTGTTGTACTTCAATAACTTACTATTCAAAGAGTAATAACAGCACATTTGAAACAGTTTTGCAGGTCCAGATGTGCATATGAAATTCACATCCCAACAGAATCCTCAATCTAAAATTTAAGCTCACTCCTGGTGTGTCGGTACTATATTTCAATGGGACAGAGGAAGGTATGTTTAGAGGTGAGAGACAACATCTAGTGAATTTTGGCTAAGTTGGGGCTATATATATATAATTGTCCGAGGGAGTTCTTGTTTCTTTGAATGAGGGATGTATTCCCTCCTCTTTAAAGAAGGCAGTCATACTGATTTTAGTTAAAACACTATTCCTACACCGGGAGCATTTTTATAATTATAAGCCAGTCTTCCAATCCTTCGTTCTTAGTGAAGGTGACAGTCTTAAAGTGCAAGATACATCTGGATAAAACATCCCACCCTACTTCAAGTGGAGTGCCATCTAGGATATGATACTGAGACTTTAATGAATAACTACACAAGAGGCTAGATTCAAGGAATATGACCCTGCTAATACTATTACCAATCTTCAGTAGCATTGGCCATGGTATTCCTCTGGGCCATGGTAGAGGCATTGTTTCAGCTTCCTGTTTGGATGCACATAGAAGGTAGTGCAACTAAACTATCTGACACCTGTGTCATTGACCTATGAGATTATTTATGTGCCCTACATTGTTTCACATTTTCATGAAATTGATGGGAATACTCTTACTAGGGGGGACATAATAGCAGTCTTCCAATATCTAATGGGATGCCATCAAAAAGAGGAAACCTATTCTACAAAGCAAGGCAGGACAAGAAACAATGAATGGAAACGTATGAAGGAGAGAGCCAACCTAGAAATAAAAAGAAATTTCCTGACAGTGTGAACAATTAACAAAGTAGCTCCCAACCTTTTCTATACCTCTAGAACACTTCTGATATATTCTCGCACCCCTTAACAAAAGTTCAAAATAATGGCAACAAATTATGCATATACATTATAATTGTGAAAACCCAAGTTTTTGCACCCCCTGGAATATTGTCTTGCACTCCCAGTTGGTAAACCCTGAATTAACCAATGAAACAATTTGCCTCCAGAAGTTGTGGGTGCTCCATCACTGGAGGTTTTTATGAAGAGATTAGATAGCCATTTGTCTAAAATGGTATAACGTCTCCTGCTTCAGCTGGGGGTTGGACTAGAAGACCTCCAGTGTCCCAATTCTATTATTCTAATTCCTATCCTAATTCTGGGCCTTTCGGGTTAAGTGCAGTTATCAAGCTGGTAAAATCCAGTTCTTTTGTTCCCTGTGAAAGTTGGACTTAGAATAGATGTAGCAAAGAATATATTCATACAGCTACAGATAATATGCCAACCTACAGTAATTTTGAACCATTCAGACTGTTAGCCATGCTTGAATTTCAACCTATTATGATAAAGGCAAGGTGCTTTATCAGGGATTGCCTGTGCAAGCAGCTGCAAGGAATACTGCAAACAGGGGAAATGAAAGAACTGCTCTAAATGCAAGTTGCCCCTTGGGAACAATTTAATGAGCTGTTGTTGACCTTTCAAGACCTAAGCAGCTTAGGGCCAGACTATCTACAGGACCACCTCTCTCCCATAAATACTGGAGATCTGCTAATTACTACCGACTCGTAGTGGCCGTCTGAGTCCCCACAGTCTCATTTTGCATCCTTTACAACCATCTGACCATGAAGCTGACACAATTTCCTGGCCTTTCTTGGTGGGAAAATATGGATAACATAGCAGCAAACACACTCACACACACAAACCCCTTTTTCCCCAAGCCCACCCTTATCTGCATGTGTGATATGATTCTATTCATCTTGTAGTCCTCGATTCCTTCCCCCCCCTTGTTGTGTTCAGACCCTGGATGCCAAAAGGTAGCCCATTTTTGGAACAGATGATGTTCTGTGGAACGGACTAATGATCTAACGGGGGAAAAAGTAGCACTGTGTTCTTTAAATAGCTCCTGGTTGGAATTTACTTTCATCTGATGGTAGATGCTTGTTTTAGGTCATTTTTTAACAGAGACAGGATAATTTGCCAAAGGAGCATAGCAGCAGAGCATGAACTGAAAAAAAGAAATGCAATTAGACTGGTTTTCTGCTGCTGGCAGAATAGAATCAGCTTTAATTTCAATTTAGGTAATACCTTTTCATTGGACCAAGATGCATCCTGTACAAACTGTGACATGTGGCTGGCTCCCTATCCAATGTTATTTATTTAAGTATATATCCCAATGATCATGATATCAGATTGAAAATGAATTATAATAGAATGCTATTACGGATTTATTCTGAGTTTTTGGCACACCTTTGTTTAATTCCTAATATATTGAAGCAGTTACCATTTCTATTTTAATTATTTTGGTTTTCAGAGGAAGGGAAGATATACATGTCACTTAAAGGAAGTCCTCCATGGATTGAAAAAGTGCTGGAACTGGCAGTGATGGGAAAGTAAATTGTTGATTAAGGAAAAGAATGTATCTAGTTGTCTTTCTACTCAGAAACCGCTTCTGGACTTTCTGCTCAAAAGAGGAATAAAAATAAAACTCTTAACTTTGGGTTGCGATGATTAAAATAGGTTGTTATAGAAATGGCTAATACTCAGTATTATGTAGAAATTAAAACTTGAGTTTATAAATTTATTATGTAATTTACTGTCTATGGAGATTCTCAGTCATCCAGATCATGGTTGTCCCAAAGCAACTGGACTTTCTTTGTTTTGCTTGAAGAAGCTTTGCTTCTCATCCACTATTCCAGTGATGGCGAACCTTTTAGAGACCGAATGCCCAAACTGCAACCCAAAATCCACTTATTTATCGGTGGGTGCCAGGTGGGCATGGTCCACTGAGTGGGCATTGCTGTGGTGGTCATGGCAGACTGGGTGGGTGTGGCCAAGGTGGGCGTGATCACCTCGATGTTGCTTGTGGGGAGGGACGCCAGTGGGGGCCGGGCAGGGTTGGGGGAGATCCAGGGGGTCTCTGGCAGGTGGGGCAGTGGGCAGGAGGCTTGTCCTATGGGGTGAGGTGAGGCAAGGTGGGGGTGCCATTGTCACAGGGCAAGGTGAGACTGCCTGACACCATCGGCCCCTGCACACAGAGGCCAGCGAGCGCATGGGTGCTCGGATGCATCTGGCCATGTGGGACTTCAGCGAGTTAGCAGCGGCTGGTTGAAGAGGGATGGTTGCCATCTCCGGGGCATGGCGTGTGTGCCCACAGAAAGGGCTCTGAGTGCTGCCTCTGGCACGTGTGCCATAGGTTCGTCACCACTGCACTATTCAGTCAGAACTGAAGAAGCTTCTTGAATGAGAAGGGAAAGGTCTTCAAGCAAAACAAAGAAAAAGATCCTTGAAAAAGCACCTATGCAACTTACTGCATGAGAAGTTGGAAGTCACTGCTTTTTCCCTCTTTCTTCTCCACCAGACTTTTCTTCTTCCTCTTTCCCTTATTTTCCCAATTGCTTTTATTTTAATTTATATATTCTATTAAGAAAAATTTCAATAAAAATAAAAAATTAAAGGAAGTGCTGCATTAATAAAGAGACATTACCCTACTATAACAAATTTATAGGTTAGGCTGGTAGTTTTCTGGAAATCTAGATATTTTGTGTTCTGTATCAAATTGTGCATATCCCACCATCCTCGTATCTAAATTCTGATTTATTTATTTTTCCTCCTTATCCAGGTAGCGTCTCTTGGAGTAACAACCTTCACATTATGTGCCCTCTGCATAGACCGATTTCGGGCTGCCACCAACGTGCAAATGTATTATGAAATGATTGAAAACTGCACATCCACAACAGCCAAACTGGCTGTGATATGGATTGGAGCTTTACTGCTGGCTCTTCCTGAAGTGGTTCTGCGCCAATTGACTAAAGAAAACTCTGAAATTAGTGGGAATCCACCTGTGGAACGATGTGTGGTCAAGGTCTCTCCCCACTTACCTGACACAATATATGTGTTAGCACTTACATATGATAGTGCAAGGCTCTGGTGGTACTTTGGATGTTACTTTTGCTTACCGACACTTTTTACCATCACTTGCTCATTGGTGACTGCCAGGAAAATCCGAAAGGTGGAAAAAGCTTGCACCCGTGGAAACAAGCGGCAGATTCAGCTGGAAAGCCAAATGAATTGTACAGTTGTGGCGCTGACCATTTTGTATGGTATTTGCACCATTCCAGAAAACATTTGCAATATTGTCACTGCCTACATGTCCACGGGGGTATCTCAGCAGACTATGGACCTTCTCCATCTGATTAGTCAGTTTCTCTTGTTCTTTAAATCTTGTGTGACTCCAGTTCTCCTCTTCTGTCTTTGTAAACCATTCAGCCGAGCTGTCTTGGAGTGCTGCTGTTGCTGTTGTGATGAGTGCATTCAGAAGTCTTCTACAGTAACAAGTGATGATAATGACAATGAATACACCACAGAGCTTGAACTGTCCCCTTTTAGTACAATACGTCGTGAAATGTCCACATTTGCCTCTGTGGGAACTCACTGTTGATTTTCCCTTTGATCAGAATCCTTTCCCAACTTAACAATAAAATTGGTTTGAGTTTTAGGCTAATTTCAGTTGGATCCTATTTTTTTTCCCATGTTGCAAAAGGAAAAGTAAATTGTGTAAAATTTAAAGTATGCTGGTTTGTATATAACAAGTTTTCTTTGAGAACTAGCTTTAGTTACTAAAAAGAACAGACTCACCAGGGATCTTTAGAATCATTGATGGTGCTAGCATTTCTTTATTAAGGGAAGACTGAACTAATTTTGGCCACTCTCTTCTATTATGTAAACTAATACAGGTTTTGGCTTGGGAAGTTATTACTGGAATTTCCTTGATAATGTTCACTTTATAACAAGCATTTCGAAGGTTGCAATCCTAAATATACATACTTGATAGTAAGTCTTCTTAAATTCAGACTTCTGTATAAAAATGTAAAGGATTCCACTGTTTGTCTATGAACTTTTAAAAGGATGGAAACAAATATTAGTAAGTCAATTTATTTTGAGACATGTGAAGTATGTGCCCATATATTTTACTAATGAGGTTTTAAATTGCTTAACCAAGATCATTGTATCCTTACCTCCCAAATGTTTTGATGAAATTATGTGATTTAGAGTGTTTGAGAATAGTTTTAAATTTGTTTGATGTAAATAATTATGAGATTATCTGACACAGAAACAATAGTATTTTATTGTATTCCCTTTACTGTTAACTATCAGTTAAACAATTTTACCAAGTAATATAAGAAAATTTCCATAGGGAAAGCAATCATTTTTATGTTGACTTGTAATAAAATAACTAAGATGGTCTTTATAATATGCTGTTCCAGTCAAAAGCATACATCCTATGCATGTATATGCATAATGGTATAAAGCCTCTTCCTTCTGCCAGTATGACCAACAATAACCATTTATGGAGTAGGGTATATAATTATATGGGTGGCTTCTAAGTATGAGCTCCCGTGTGTTAACACATTGAATTGGAAGTTAGAACACATCTACACAACAGGTTCCCAATATCGTACACCTTTCAAAAAATCCTAACAAATCCCTTAATTCTGCAGTACACAATATACAGGCTGAAGATTTTTTCTTTTTAACACATTGTATGCAAAGGCATGTATTCTGTCTGTCCCAATGGGGATTCCCACTCATATTGGGTGTATGACTTGTGATTCTATTAGTTTCTTTTTACAGTATTTTCTACAATAAAGGTAGGTCTTCAGTCTGTGTATATAACACTTGCTGTAAGTAAAAATGCCATTTGTAGGAAGTAGAGAATTGCCACATAATTAGTGACAATAAATTTGGAAGGCTTACAATGTGTGATGCATATTTTATTTCTTGATGTTTCTTAGAAATACATAAACTTTGAATTGAGATCAATTTTCAGAACCTCAATGGTATATTTATTTTGCTGTATGAAGGCTGTTTACATCTTCTGTAATGAAAGGTAGGAAAAGAAGATTTTTTTAAAAAAAATGTTGAGCACTTTTGTCAAAGTTGATTGAAACAACATCTGTGAAAACAGTGGAAACAAAGCAAGTGTTTTCGATTAGAAATTCAAGCAGATTTTATACAGTATTTCCCTTCCTATTGCCTAATTCTTAACCGTAATACTGTATTCATAACTATATTTATTCACAGCTTTGGTTTTCCACTTGTTCTTGATATACTATAAAAAAAGGACATGATAACCAGATACCGTAATCACACTACATCATAATGTAATGGTTAGAAAGTTCAAAATTTACATTTTTTATTTTTGCAGAAATTTAATTGATATAATGCTAACCAGTTACAGCATGCTCAAAACAATTTCTATTGGTCAGAGAGTGAAAGTTGAACAAATTTTGGCCTCTTTATCTGAAATTGGTTAGTTTGGAACATGATGAAAATGAAAGGTTTTATGTCACAAAAGTTTGGGGAATACAGAAAGCGCTAATCTGAATGAAGGCTGCTAAGGTACTAGAGAAGTATAGTTGATGTCTAGAAATTACAGGTAGTTCTTGATTTACAACCACAGTTGAGTCCCAAATTTCCCTTGCTAAGCAATGCAGTTAAGTGAATTTTGCAACCTTTTTCTTTTTTTTTCTTTTTTTTTTAAAGTTCAAACAAAATAATTCTTTTTTAATTTCTGTCAGTCTAGATTGAATGCACAGAGATGTTTGAAGGGATGCCTCTTTCATTTTTAATCATGTTTTGGAAAGGATTTTTCTTAGAGGGGGAAGAAATGGGTGTGTAGCTGTCCTTGGTTTATCTAGAACAGGACTTTTCAACTGATGGTACTTTAGCATCTGGCAGGTGGTACGCAACCTCCCCCCCCAGCTAAGTGTAGCATGGGAGGGAACGATCTAAAACAGTGCCATGCAGGCCTGGAGGAGATCAGCTGTAGCTGCAGGGCTCGGCAGAAGCCCCAGGATCTGCCTACGCAGCTGCATGCTAGTTGGAATTTCTGGTGCACCCGGAAGAGAAGAGGAAGAGGGGGATGGAGAGAGGAGGTTTTGGTGGGAGAGAAAAAAACACGGAGAAAGAGAAGAGAAGAGGCTTTTGTTAGCAAAGGAGAGAGCAAGCGAGTGGCCTTTGCGAGTGAAGGGTGAGTGAAAGAGTGAGGGAAGCTTGTACGAGCAACATGTGAGTGAATGAGAGCAAGAGAAGCTTGTGCGAGCAATGTGAGTGAGCAAGAAGCTTGCGCGAGCAACATGTGAGCAAGAGAAGCTTGTGCGAGCAACGTGTGAGTGAAAGCAAGAGTAGCTTTTGTGAGCAATGAATGAGCAAGAAGCTTGTGCGAGCAATGTGAGTGAAAGCGAATGTGTGAGTGAAAGGCTTTTGTGAGCATGTGAGTGAAAGAGCAAGAGAAGCTTTTGTGAGCAATGTGAGTAAAAGTGAGAAGCTTGTGCGAGCAATGTGAGTGAAAAGCTTTTGTGAGCATGTGAGTGAGCAAGAGAAGCTTTTGTGAGCAGCGTGAGGGAAAGCGAGAAGCTTTTGCAAGCAATGAGTGAAAGCATGTAAGTGAATGAGAGTAAGACGCTTGTGCGAGCAATGTGTGAGTGAATGAGCAAGAGAATCTTGTGAGCAACGTGTGAGTGAATGAGCAAGAGAAGCTTATGCAAGCAATGTGTGAGTGAAAGAGAGAAGCTTTAGCTAGCAAAGGGTGAGGGGTGGGTTGCGAGTGAAGAGTAAGAGAAAAAGGGAAAAGTGAGGGGGAGAAGGGAAAAAAAAGAAAAGGCATTGACTTCTGAGTTCCACTATTGCAGTAGGAAGGAAGCATTCACATTGAACCTCAACTTTTTACTTTTCTATAATATTATAAACTAGCCATTTCTATAACAACAAATGAATCTAACCAATAAAGCCCCCAAATCCCCCCTTTTTTTAGTCCTCAAGTTTTTGACACCTTGCTAAGCACTGGTAGTACTCGAATATTGTCATGTCCTAAAAGTGGTACAATCTGTGAAAAGGTTGAAAAGCCCTGATTTAGAAAGCTTAGAAAGGGGTATGCTAGTCAGTACCTGGATAGGAGATTACTATGCAAACTGAGGGCCAGATTACAGAGTCAGTAAAATTTTTCAGAAGAAGGTAAGAACAAACCAATCCCATACGGTTGCCTAAAAATTTGCAGTTATGTCATTGTAAGTCAGCAAAAAATGAGTTTGAGGTAAAGGTTTTCTGTTTTCTCCATCAATATAAAAATTCTTTAACAGGAATGGATATTTATCATTGTTCTGACTTGTGAAAACTATTCACTGTTTCAAAAGGCTGTATCACTAAATACATGCAATCAAGCATGCTTTAATTCAGCTTCCTGTGTTGAGGAAAGAGGCCTTTTCCAATTTATTACTTTGAGTTTTGAAAGATTGATGGTCACAGTCCAATAATACAATACTCCTAAAGCACCAGCAGCAGGGAAGTGTAGAATTGTCCTGGGTATTTATGCAATAATGGTGAGATAAGGCTAGTATAAATGTTCCCAAATGAAGAACTATATGTTTTGTATTTCTACATGTACAGAGTCACAGGGACATTGTCTCTGCAGGTAGGGAATCTTCTTGTTGACTCTCCAGTGCTTAGGTACTTCAAGTTTAGTTAAGCATGTCATAGGGTACTTGTTGGTTTCACTGGCAATAAAGGTTGGCAACATGGCTAGATCCATTTAGCGCTCTGTCACTGCTATATGCTGTTTTAATGAGTGATTTGGGCTTATTATATCCATACTGAGAAGAAGACCAGGAGAGAAATTTTGCCACTGCCTTTTCCCATGTGGACTGAAAATCATACTATGAAGGATAAATAAGGCAAGGCCAAGGGGGAAAAAGGATAATCTGAGCCAATAGCTGAGTATTCTTATTCATCTTCTAATCTCTTTATTGAGGTCTCAGGGTGGCATTAGAGACATTTGGGAGGTGAAGAGACCACCTTTGGGAGGTGGAGGGCCCATCTTAGTAATTTGGATTGAACAAGTTCTAGTGATACAAAATTGGTGAAGACGCTCAGCTGGGCACCCTAAAGAAGTTGTGCTATTGAGTTGGCTTTAATTTGAGTGCTGCAGATATAAAGTGGACAACTCTTGTCTTGAGAATTTAAAGATGGCAAATGAGCATTTTCAGCAATATAGTCCCCGTGGGTTTTCCTACTATTGGCAGAATGAAGGATTAGTCCCAGTTATTTAAACAGGAGACCTGCTCAATCTTGTGGTCACCTATGCTCCAAGAATGCTTCTCGGGCCTTTGGGCAAAGGCCACGATTTTAGTTTTCTGATAATTAAGTACTAGCTGATCTTTGCAATACTGTATTAGTGTTTGGTGCTCGTTTAATGCCAATGGATGTTCTTCAAAGTATTGCTGGATCACTTTTTTATAGCCTTTGATTTCCTTTTTCTCCAACAGGAAATTCTGAGGGTTTTATACTTTAACTGTAATACAGAGAAAGAGATGAAGCCTTGAAAATTCAATAAAGACCTGAATATGAATCAATGCCCTACATCTACCACTTTAAAAATATTACATTTTTACCCTCTTAAGTTTCAATCCTCCCAACATTTCTTGATATATCCTTTTCCTTGATTGTGTTTTGAAAATATTTTTAAACTATATTGTTCCCAATAAAAATGTTTACTGTTCTGATTTCTCAGTGACAATGGGTCTTTTCTTAACACCAAGCTGTAGTACTCTCCACACAACATTTAAGTCAGCAGAAAACTACAGAGCATAACATTTGTTGCTCCTGCTTCAACACCCCACATACTCTGATGCTATTAAGTGCAGACTGAAGTTTTAATGTACAATTCAGCTAGCCTAAGAAATGAATGAATTGAATTTTTTTATATTGCTTTTCTTACTCAAATTAATGGATTTGTGAACTTTTCAAGTTGTTAAAATAAGCATGGAACTTCACTTCTACCTTTGGAATGGCCTAAGTCCATTTGTATTTCTCAGGTCAGACCGTTCTGCCTCCTGAGAAATTAGTTTTAATGTTTTTTCTGGGATAACAGAAATTGTGGTGTAGGAGCAATCTATGTAATGGGAAAATTGCATCATTAAGAATTGTGCAGGTTTCTACCCCGACAAAAGAATGTTGGATTGGAGTCAATGAATATAAAATAGCATATCCTGCAAATGACCTGGAAGGAAAACTATAATAACCTATATAAACACTTTCTCATTTTATCCAACCTATAGAAATAGGTTGTAATAAATATCTCAAACTTTAAGGTGATATTGGGTGGATCCCCACATGCATCTAACCATGCAAATAAGACCTCCAACAAGATCTCCTTTTCTTGTTACCATATAATGTCATTTTTATCTTGTCTCCTACACACAAATAAGACAGACCTGTGTTGTAAGCTGTAGTATGTATCCTAAAATAGTTGTTTTTTAAAAAAAACTTTATTCTGGGATTCTCCTAGGACAACCTCAGGTTACTTAAGTGACTGATCACATAAGCAAATTATATAAAATATACAGATTTGTAAAAATTACAAAGAGTTTATTGAACATAGTTTTATCATAACTGCCTGGGAATTAATTACATAAGATATGGGATGCCTGTGGACTTGCAAATGTTAAACTATAATTCCCAGGAGGTCTCACCATTGGTCATGCTGACTAGGGCTGCTGTGAGTTATAGACCAACACTATTTGAAGGAATGTAATTTCGCCAACTCTGATCTATGTATGTATTTTTTTTCCTAAATTTAATAATAATTAGAATAAGCTCATAACAATCAGTGGTACAAATCTCTTGTGACTAGTTTCATGACTAGGCTATCTATTTCAATGGACTTACTCAAAATAATTAATGCTAAATATAACATTTATCAGAGAAAAAAGAAGGCTCAATGTTCCTAATGAGAAAGATAAAATCATTCACTGTAAATATTTTCCAGTCTTTTTTAACTTCTGATCATTCAGTTTTATTTCTCCCAGAAGACTTATGCTAATTTAGAACCTAAAAAGATTACAGTCTTGAATATCATCAGAAGAAAATGCTAATCTGGTTACATAGACTTGAGTTTGCTTGCTGTGATTACTATATTTAACATCTCTTCCAAACAAGAGATTCAAGTCTTTCTTTTCAAGCTATCTTTGAAATTTATAAATGCAATTTAGAAACAATGTATATTTGGTATGTATATATTTGTCATAGTTGCACATACTGCATCTGAAAAAGTGTCATGTGTCTGTGAATCAGTGATTTTTCAAAATGTTTTTTAAAGTATATATTTCTTAAGTAATCAAAGTTGCAATCCTATATTGAACTACAACAAATGACTACCCCAAAGACTAAAAGAAAAGAAGAAAAGGAAAACAAATGTGAATTTGGGTTTTACAAAAATGGTATATTTTTTAAATTGTGAATGATCATATACAGAAACTTACAAAATGATAATGAATAATGTAAACACTTCAAAATTATATGGCTATATTTTGTCATTAAAACTTAAATCCATAAGATTCATATAAAAACAGATATTTAAAAAAAAAGATATAAAAAAAATCCTCAAAAGTCATATAGCTCTTTGGGATTAAGATAGATGACATAGTTGGACAGATAAATAGATGACAGACAGATGCTGGACAGGATTGCCTTGAAATGAATTAAAATGGCTGAATGAACAAATAGGCTGCTTGTAGCATTCAGACATTCAATTGTTCCACTCATCATTTTCCTGATAGAATTCTGATAATGAAATGTTTGAATGATTCAGTTACAGAATTAACAATTCTGGATTTTATGGTAATGCTGATTTTGGTTACAGCTAAGAAGAAATAAATTGTATTTATTTCATAACCATCTATTATTTTCCTATATACATAAATGATTCAGGTTTATTTAACTTGAAAAACAGAGGCTCTTTGTGGTTTATGAAATATATTCCAAAGAAGT
The DNA here is from genome assembly GCF_001527695.2 of Protobothrops mucrosquamatus. Classification (NCBI taxonomy): domain Eukaryota; kingdom Metazoa; phylum Chordata; class Lepidosauria; order Squamata; family Viperidae; genus Protobothrops; species Protobothrops mucrosquamatus. The sequence goes on along the minus strand of NW_015386105.1, from coordinate 164,039 downwards.
GACAAAGGGACAAGTTCCCTTAATTTATCTTGGAATGAACTTCCGAGATGTAGGTCGGGCGTAATATAGGATTGGTCCTGAGTTTGTTTATTTGCTTATTTTTATCCTGGATTTAATATTTTTTTACAAATAACTTAAGGTGGTGAACATATCAACATACCAATCACCTCCTTTTCCCTCCACAACAACCTTGTGAGGTGGGCTGAGTCACCCAGCTGGCTTTCATGGCTATACTGTAAAATGAGTGTTAAAAATTGTAAGGAAACCTCCTTTGGTAAACTCAATGAACAACAGATGGGGGAATCACATAGATTATTTTTGTGGATAATTCATTTCATATAAAGGAATACTAACTAAAACATTCTATGCTAATAAAAATAAGTACCTTTGTTGGTTATGATGCTCTACATATTATTTATTTTACATACAGTGGAAAATGCTGAGCCTGGATTTTTAATTTCTGATAGCAAACAACTCTTTGGGCCTAAACATCCACAGATAGTTGAAGTTATATCCAAGAATTTGGCCAGGGGCTATATCAATTTAAAAGGCATTCCTCATTTAAGGTAAATCAAATTTTACTCATAGTTTTACACAGATTTAGAAAGTTATATCCTAGTTACATTATGCCTGCAGGTAATGTCGTTTGCAGTAATGTGAATCCTGCTCACTCTCCTATTTTCAGATAATGATGCAATATCATCTTGCCTACTAGTATTAAATAAACTGCTGAATAAAACATGGTGTAATGTAATGTTATGGATTGATATACCATGCAAGTGCACCCAGGTAGTATAACATGAGTGTTGCAAGATAGTTTGAATAAAAGTCCAAGTTCCAAACCAAGAATAAATCTAAGGAAATGCCATCCCAGTAGCTGTTAATAAACATCCATGTAAATTTTCATGTAGACAAAAGAACTTCAGCTGATATAAAAAATGGGATGAAATTAAAACCTGAAGACAATTAAGATAGATAGATAGATAGATAGATAGATAGATAGATAGATAGATAGATAGATAGATAGATAGATAGATAGATAGATAGATAGATAGATAGATAGATAGATTTTTCAGATATGGTTGCCTAAAGGTTAGAAAGTTTAATCTGTTAAAACTATGGTATATCAGAATTCAGTCCCATTTTTTTTTTGAAGTGCTGAAAACTTTTGTAAGGGTAGGGAATAGAAAGGAGCAGATAAAATGGAAACATCTCAACTGGTTTACTTGCCAAATTCAAAATAATTTGGGATTCCTGGGAATGTGCAATTAGTCTTTCTTGGTGTATAGCCAGACCGACCAGAAGACTATTTACTGTATCTATCTCTCTGTCATTTCTCATTCATTTCTCTCTTCTTGCACACTTTGGACAGGAAAGTACTACTTATATAAATGGCTGAGTTCATTTGACTTCTTCATCTAAAAGATGCTAAGGGAATGGAAAAACAAGAAAAGAACATTCTTCACACCAATGGGAAAAGACAAAGACAAGTCTTGTCAAGCTCAAAAGATTTACTAAGTACTAACTGTTTTTGTGCTTGGCTAGGTCCCAAATTGATATCATTAAAGGTATTTAAAGCCACTGATTTTAATGAGCTTATGTCTGTCTAAGTTGGCATTATCTCAATTTGTTTATTAAAACAACTTAAAACCTTTCTATGTTGTCCTTTGATTTTTTTAAAAATAACTCCATACAACAATAAAGAACATCTAACTACAATGAAACACAACTATTCCAGCAAGGAATTCAGCAGAACTTAATTGGAATCAAATGCAAAAACAAGAATTAAAGCTGGCTGGAACAAATTGCTGATAAGCCTGGGCAAAGAGAAATCTTCAGGGCACCAAAAAGATATTTTATTTCTTTACAGCTGGCCCTATCATCAGGCAAACACAGGCAATCACACTATGCCGAACTAACTAGTTTTTAGAAGACAGAACTGTGCTCCATGTGGCTTAAAACTATTGCTTTCAGTCCACTGGAATATACTATACAGTATCTTCCTGCTATTAAAGTAAGATTCACCTAGCAGTCAAGTCATCTTTTTCTGCATGTTGCAATTTTTCTTTGCTTCAGGCTACAATACTGAGACAGTTGTATGTTTTTGTTGTTTTTTTCACTAGGGAACATTTTCTCAAGATGGGAGTGCATCTCACACATCAGATAGGCCCTGAGAAATCCATTTCTTTAATCCTCTCTTAATTTTAAAAAAGGGGAGGGCCTTGGAAAACGGCCCTTGATGATCCCTAAGTCTACCCAGGTTTATCTGGAAATAATAAGACCCTGAAATGGGCAGCTTTAAAGATTATAGTTTAGAAGATTATCTGCTGAAATTGTACAAGAGAAGAAGAAATCATGTCCCAGGGAAGAGGTAGTAGGACCGGGAGGAGCCACTGAACAGTCATCTTTCTTAGTTCCAGCTAGGTGTGCTTCACAAAGCTTCCATCAATGCTTTTAACAGCCTTACAAGTTTTATGGAATTGTTTTCCATGAGACTCAGTGACTCTCTTGCCTGTCCTTACAACATGGAAACTTTGTAATTTAAGTTGTCGATAAGTGTGCAAAAGGAAAGGAGGTGCCATTTTTCAAATGTTATGTACACTTTTGAAGTAAATCTCTCAGTGGATGTGACAGATAGGAGCAGCAGTGACCAGGGAAAAAGCAACTTCTCAGCAATTAACAGAGTAACACATCTCATATTTCAGATCTTAAATCACAAATCCTTAATACAAAACTGTTTTATTGAGAGTACAGGTAGTCCTCAATATACAACAGTTCATTTAGTGCCTGTTCAAAGTTACAACAGCACTGAAAAAAGTGACATGACCACTTACATACTTACGACTATTGCAGCATCTCCATGGTCATGTGATGAAAATTCAGACTCTTGGCAACTGACTCATATGTCTGACGGTCGCAGTGTCCAGGGGGGGTGTCATGTGATCACCTTTGGCGACCTTCCGACAAGCAAAGTCAGTAGAGAAGCCAGATTCACTTCACAATTATGTTACTAATTTAGAAGTGCAGTGATTCACTTAACAACAAAAAAGGTCATAAAATGGGGCAAAACTTACTTAACAAATGTCTCACCTAGCAACATAAATTTTGGAATTAATTGTGGTCATAAGTCGAGGACTATCTGTACTGAAGGAAGAGTCACACTAAATCTGGTTGTTTTTATATCATTTGTCTGGGTCAAATAAGATGCATTATGAGAGATTCCCAAAATAGTGGAATAGAAGGCAAAGTACTGTATGCACTTGTGTCTATGTCTATGTTGTTAATTTAAGTCATACCCTAACAGTGTACTGTTTCTTAGCCATTTTGATCTAGTGGTTAAGGTACCAGTCTGGGAACCAGGAGACCATGAGTTCTAGTCCTGCCTGAGATGTGAAAGTTGGCTCAGTGATTTGGGGCCAATCACACTTTCTTAGCCCAACTCACCTCACAGTGTTGTTCTTGTGGGAAAAATAGGAGGAGGAAGGAATATTAGGTGTTTTTGCTGCCCTGGATTATTTATAAAAATAATAAAGCTGGGATTTTTTAAAAAATCCAATAAATAGAGTAAATAAATCATCCAGTCACTCTCCCATGTTGAACCCAGAGCTGATTCCTGTAACATATAACTGAATATGGATAATCCATTGTATAAAGCAACGGAAAGAAATGCATCACCCAAATTTGCTAAAGTTAGCAGTTGCCTATTTATTGATATGCATGAAAATGAGATAATTACTACGTTTCATTTAGAAATTAATATAACAAGTTCAAAGGCTATTTGCAAGGACTAGAGAAGGAGGCAAGAGAAGGCTGTGAAGCAACCCATCATCCACTCTCTGACTTATCTAATCACCTCCTAGTCTCAACAAGGCCACTTCTGTTGCCATTCCAGGGTAAGGCACCTTGTAAAAATCAGCCCTTTTTTTCTGCTAGTTTTTTCCCCCAATTAAAGCAAATGAAATGAGAGTTTGGTACCTAGATAGTAAGAGCTCTGCAAGGTAAAATCATTCAGAAAGTGGTGAATATATTCTGACAGATTTGCCTGTAACTTCACCAGCTAGGAATAAGTGTGTGTGTGTGTGTGTGTCTGTCTCTCTCTCTCTCTCTCTCTCTCTCTCTCTCTCTCTCTCTCTCTCTCTCTCTCTCTCTCTCTCTCTCTCTCTCTCTCTCTCTCTCTCTCTCTCTCTCTCTCTCTCTCTCTCTCTCTCTCTGTGTAAACTTAATAAATTACAAAGTCAGCCCATTTACACGAGCTAATTAAAATAGTCTGTCAGTTTAGCCATAGCCTGAAGCAATAATTTCACATTGAGAATTATCTACAAGCCTAGTAGGATTTTTTTAAATGCATGAAGATAAGAAAAAGAGAATAAGAACAAATAGTAAAAGTGTAAATACTTTTATAATGCAGATACTTCATTTTACTGTAAAAGAAAGTAAATATAGTCTCCATGTTTCATTAAACAACTTCAGCAATCTTTTTTGTCCTTGGAAAGAAAGAACATATATTGAACAGAATTACAATGTAGAGAACAAAAGGATGGATTCTTCTCTCTCCCTGCTGGATAGAGAAAGTATTATTGTCAGATGCCTCCCTGAGATCAGCATAAAAGCTACTGGTTATAGCACACAGAACTTCACTGTGACCTTGCATTCAACAGTTCCAAAAAAGTCTTGATCAGTGGTGCCATGTTATGTAATTGGTGTAACATTTTATAAACATCCTTTTCTAAGATGCTAAAAATAAAAAAAAGCTTCTGCATCTTTAATAATGTTTTCCAGGAGGTAAGCACACGGAATTAGTAACAAAGCCGCTGTATATGTATTGGGTGCATTCTTGTTTTCCACAGAGAGCTTGTTATGAATTTATAAGTTGAATAAAACTAATGGTTTCTGCAGCTGGATTGTCAAAAATATCCTTATCAAAGCAGGCATGAAGCTCTTCAATACATTTTAAAAAGATTATTATTGTTTATAGGGTTGGGGATTTTTTGCATTTAATTGTTAAATTCAACTCCTTATTTATTTGAGCTATTGTTTCAGAACCTCAAGCAAAAATAGCTACGCATCTCAGGAACAAGGCCATCCATGCCATTTGGAATTTTGAAGGTTAAATCTAGATTTGCCCCAAATAATTTTTACTTTTTTTCTAATAGAATATTTTGTGCCCAGGGTTCTGTCTTTCTAACATTAGAAAAGATATGCTGGAGAAGTGAGATTGATGCAGAATTCAACAATCTTCTTGTACATGTCAAGGCATACTGAGATATCAATTATTGAGTCAACAATCAGTTAAGCTTTGGGCTGTGAATATATCAAATATTAGAGTTTTCATTTGGGTATGTGTGTATATACACATGATTCAATTATATTTTGGATATATTACAAAAATCTCTATAGTGCTAGGAAAAGTGGGAGGAAAGACAAGAAGAGAATGACCAGCAGTAAAATGGTTGGATTCAATAGATTGGCAATGGATTCACTGCTGGAAGATCTGAAGAACCACATTGTGGCTAGATTGTCCTGGAAGAACTAAAACAGATTGGAGACAGATTATCTTGGACACAATCTATCTGTAAGGTTGCTAAGATTTGGTACCAATTTGATGACACATTTTAAGACCATATATGGTGGAGTAACTACATAATTTAGAGAAAACTTGTTCTTGAGTTGACCTTACCAAATTCCTTTTGAGAAAATTGAATTACTTGGTAAGTTTCTAGACTTAAAAAGGAGATTAGGAAATTCTCAAATGCAAGCATGTTTTTATATAATCAGTGAACTCAACCACATGTATAAGACATCAAAACAACAGGAATAAATATTCATGTAAAAGTTGGAAAAAATGCAGGTGCTTGTACACAATGCTTAGGGCTAATTTTACCCTTAGGAAGCGTGAGATAGCTGTTACAGGCAGCTGATTTTGTGTAATAAATGTAAAAAAACCTGTGGATTGTTGGCATCTAATTGTATTAACACTAATCATGATATAGAGTCAATCAATGATACTAACTTTAGAAATATTCTGCCTTCAGTGCCAAGTGAGTTGACCTCCCTTGAGTTCTCATGAATCAGATTCTTGGAATGAACCTGATAGAGACCACAAACCAGTGTATGGATGAGACAAATCAGTGAGTGATCACTTCCACTGTCACAACTTTTGACATTCTGCTTTATTTCTGTGATAGTCCCTTTCCACTATGTCATTTCCTCCCTATGCAAAAGGGTGCCAAGGAAAGAATGAATTGCTGTTGCATGAAAATTCAGATGCTTGCCGGCAGAAGCCTTTTGAAATGAGAGGAAATCCTGCAGGCAGACCTAAGACTGAAGACTGTCTAGCTTTGAAAATTTGGGCTGGACAGCACTTAATATTCCACCTCAAATACCAAAATATTTCATTTGGTGATGGTGATCTGGGTTGCAAAAGTCTAGATCACCACTCAATGGCAGCAAAGAGATGTAGAAAGCCTTCTTGATATCTAGTGGTCATCTGAATTTTTGCTGCTCAGATCTGCTAATTGCCATCTCTTTGCAATCAAGAGCCAGCAAAGGCATTTAAGAGAAGGCAGTTACTCGTATGGCATAGATTAGATTACTTCTAATGCTTCTATCTAAATTTGTTGTAGTTAGTTACTAGATCTATCAAGAATTCTTACCAGAATCCCCAAAGAAAAGTTTTAATTCTTTGTCCGGTTTCCATTTATTCCAGCTTTCTATTTAACAATTAAGCAACCATATACACATCCATACATTGCATAGGTAATAGAAAATGCCTTATTAGCAACAGGGAGAAGAAAAGAGAGGGAGGGAAGGCTGGGAGGTCTGAATGAAAGCTGTTCTATTACCTTGGCAACCGCTACCATCAACTCCACTCTACTCTCTCCCATTCCTCCCTTTTCTATGAACACAGCCTTTTGTCTTGTTATTCCACTGCTCCCCTTGTTTTCAAAGCTTCTATTGCCTGCATATGAGGTGGCATAAACTGAAAAGCTTTCATAGCAAAGGCACAGGATGCATTCAGTCTAGTAACAAAGAATGAATGAATGGAGAGGGAAGACAACGGAATACTATGATGTCCTGGACTCTGCATGAGAATGCCGAGAGGTTCTTAGGTTATTTTCAGAACTTTTAAACAAAACCATAGGAAAGCAGATATTTGCAGATGATTGAAAATCCAGGATAAAAAGTACATGAAAATCAAGGCAAAAAATAACAAAATAGGAACAAATTACACATCGATATCTGATTCTGACAGTTCTTATCAGTCCTGCTTTAGAATTAGTTTGCTCATTAATTAATTAATTAATTTGACTGCAATTGTAAAGCTTTTCCTTCTCCTATCTACCTGCAACTATGTGTACAAATTGAAAGAATGTAAGACAAACCTGATTTGTCCAAGATATATTTAATACTGTAGAGGGAGATCTTGATTTATGAGTGGTTGCTTAGGAACTGCTTGAAGTCTGACAGACCTACTTGCAAAGGGCTACTTATAACCCAGATTTGAAGTTTTGATGAAGTTTACTTCTGGTTTTTGGCAAAATGACTACAACATTCAATTTACCGCAGATTCACTTAATGACAGTAATTCACTTAACAATCACAAAAAGATTGGTCACATAACCCACCTATGTTATAACCATCAATTCACATAACCCACCTATGTTAAAACCATCAATTCCAGTTGTGATTATGTATTAAAATACATAAGCATAAACACATTCATTGCTTGCTTACTTCCAGGTTCCAGGTTCAGGACACTTTCAAAGTCTAGCAAAGGCAGAAAAAAAGAATTTAGGCTTTTAATATATTTTTATATGAAAGATACAAGTAAGTGCATTTCTTCCAATATGCACATTTATTTTCAATAGTAGAGTTACATCTATAAAGAATAAGCACTTGGCTGTTTCACTGACTTCAATAGGACTTCCAAAGCATTTATTTGGATAAAACGTATATGATTTTCTGAATAGTAGCATTATGTATTCTTTAATTCTTAAGTTACTAAAAAGCAACGAGAAAAAAGTTTGGTTAAAAAACCACTAAAATATTATGCTACTGTATATCTCAGCATTTTGAATATCTGAATGCTATTGTTCGATTGGAGCTGCTTCCTTCAAACAGTTGGATAGAGAAAGGGTCAGCGTTAAATAGACACACACAGAGTTGCATAGTTTCTTTTAGTTTTCCCAGGGCAGCTCTAGCTGTGCCTCTTTTGGCAAAGAATATATGTAGAATATGAAGAATCAAGTAACACAGCTGGAATGCAATTTTCCTCTGCTTCTTCATATCTTATTGATAAGAGTTTGTTTTTAAAAAAGCACCTACAGTATTACAGCATAATAATTTAATGCTGTTTAAAGCATACAATAATTCTCACCTATTCCAATCAAGGATTTCATATTTTTATGTGAGGTAGGAAAGAAAAATATATACTGGAATGCATGCAAAATCATTTCAATGGATCAATTATGACCATGATGATCAGGCTCCATTATGGTTGTAATTCAAGACTGCTTTTATCAACTTTCTTTTTAAATAGCGGCTTGCCAGTCACCACTGAAAAATGAATGAGCAGCTAATAAAACAACACACCTCCCCCCAGTGATTATGGAATTCAATGGTGCTCTGATGATCATCACGACATTTTGCAGAAAAGAATAGTCTAAATGCATTATGCAAAACATTCCAACTCTAATATTTCAAGCTCAAGACCTCATTCTGAAAATTTCAAACTTGAAAAAAGAGTTGTGTCCAACCTCAAAATGGTTTTGTTCCAAATCGAAAAGCAAATTGGGCCCTGTTCATTGCTTTGAGGGCTTTGAGAGTCTCAGTTCCAGTGATTGGTGTGTTAAAATTCACTGGATTTAGAATATATACAGTATTTCTAGCATAGATAATAAAGCAACCTGCTGCTCTCAGCCAAGAACAAGGAAAGAAAGGCATGGCAATAAGGAAGAAAAAGCAAAGAGGGGTATGTGAGATTCACATCACAGAAATAACATGATTTCTATCATCTAAGCAGGTGGTCCACAAGCCCATTCTGCAGTTCCAGTTTCTTCCAGTAGCTGATTCAAAGGCTTAGAAAAACGTTTCTGCTTGTGTTTAGTATGGATACCCAAGCTTCTCTCAAGTATTAGAACTGCAGGATGAGGACTCAGATATTTGAATATTTTGAGAGGGGCATTGCTTTATATAGCATCTAAAGTAGAATCACACAAATATTTGTTGGAAGGAAACTTTGCTTCAAAGCTTTGCACAGGGCTATTAAGCACCAAGGTAGTGTCGCTGGATCTCAGTTGTTGATTGAGTTCGGTCAGGCAGAAGATTGGAGGTGCAAGAAGAATTTTTGCATTGCCACACGCAAGCTTAAGAACTGATGGAGATCACTCACATTCACTCAATGAAATTTGACAGCAAAGAGCCAAATGAACCAATGTGAGAGTCATTTTCAGCTGATTTTCATGGAGCAAATCAATTAAAACCTAAAGCAAATTTTAACCAGGTTTGAAATTCCTGCTTCTGCTCCCCCAGTGAGTTTCTTGCTATTGCTCATTACACCACTTGTTTGTGTAGTGGACTTCTTGCCCACTACACCCCTTGATTGGCAAAACAGCAACACCAACACCACAACATGAATGGAAGAGCACAGTCTTCAAGGCTTCAGATGTTCAGTCATGCAATATTCCAGCAGCAAATTTAGGCTAGAGAATCTGAAACATGCTTCATAGCTGGATTTGCTTCAATGGATATAAACTGACCCCATATTAAAATGCAAATCCAGGAAGCAACCCCTTGGTACATATCAAATTTGTATTTTTTTCCATGAACAAAATGTGGTACACAGTTAGTGTTCTTCCTGCAGTTGCCTGTGGCATGGAAGCAAAGACAAAGGCATAAAGCAATTCCATCTAAGCAGCTGAATAGAGCAATTCAGTGTCCATTCACCACCCATATCATGCATACCTTCAAGCCTCTACAACATGAAAATGGGTCAATTTGTTTTCTCCACCCAATGATAATATATCTGTATATTTATATTAAAAACGGTACATGAAAAAGGACATTTTGTAGCAGTTTTTACATGGATGTTTTACTGAACTGGCAACATGTCACATTTCTCAGAAAATTCTTTTGGAGTTCCCCCCAAGGCTATTGAATTAATATTTAATTAATATTCACTGCTCACTTTCATAAAACTAAATTTCATTAAATATAGAGGGGTCTCCTGAGAAAAACAGAGTGTTTCAGGTTGTACAAAATAGAATAAGTAAGAAAAGAAGAGAAAAAAATACCGGTTTGTTTCCTCCATGTTCTTGATCTATGCCATCCTCTTTTATTTTATTTATTTATTTATTTATTTATTTATTTCATTTATACCCCGCCCTTCTCCCGGAGGACTCAGGGCGGCTTACAGCCAGTTTAAAACAATCCCACATAAATATTTTAATGCTGGAACTCTAGAAAGGCTAGAAAGTGGATGACCATAAGTTTTAATCCTGCCTTAATCATAAAAGCAAGCTGGGTGACACGGGGCCACACTCTCTCTCTCTCACCTCACCTCATAGAATTGTTGTAGGGAAAATGGGAGGAGGAAGGTGTGTTGGATATGTTCACAGTCTTGAGTTATTTATAAAAATAAAAAAGGATACAAGTAAATAAATAACCCTATAGAGATTGTGCCTGCAGTAAGCAACAACATCTATGTCTTTAACCTTCCTTTCACACAACTTTTGTGATGGATTCATTTCTTCATGATAAAGCCAGCCCTCCCCTGCAAAATGGGTCACTGCTGCTCATTACAATCTTTTAGCTTCTGACAGTTCCTATACTACTCTGGACATTGTTGTAAACAAAATATTCCAACACTAGCAAGTGTTAACAACTGAGCTCTAGCCAGATTTGGGTAATTTATTGGTAGTTGTGGAAGGGAAGGGTAGCATTCTTAATGTTTGTAGGAAGCTGAAGGCCACAGAGGTGCAGATGTAAAAGTACACGAAGCCAAGATTGTATTTTGGGGTAGAGGGTTAAGGTTTGGAGATTCTTTGTTGTTTTTTCATAAAACCACATAAAACCTCTTGTAATGCTATTGCTTTGCATATTTCCACCTCAAATTATTGAGAAAACATATCATCAATTTTCAGCAAACATTGTCAAGGAGAGCTCTGAAGGACCACAGAAGAGAAAATTGGGGAACCTATCAGTTCCTGGATGCACCCCTCCACCCCAACTTATCTACAGGGAGATTTTCACCTCATGTCTTTCAACATTATGACTAAACAACAGATTGTTATTTTTAACATGGTAATCCCACTGCAGTGAAAAATATTTTTATTTTTTAAAATGAGCATTAATATGATGACATTAATGATAATTGGTGTTTTACTGTAGCTGCCTAATGCAATTACTATGGAGTAATGTTGTGCAGGAATTAAATTATGTTAAGTGTAAGGCTAACAGAAATGGGATGGGGGGAAAAGAAACTTTACAGTAAAAAGAAAAGTATCAAAAGAAAGGAAAGAATCGAAGTAAATGTAAGCATGGAAAGCAAAACAGATTTTTTTTATATACAGCAGAAGCAGTAAAAATGTTTATTCCTGATATGCTGTACATTGTAATAATATAACATATTCTGATCTCAAATCTTTCCTCTTCACTTGTTTTCAAAAAGAATGGAAATTTGATGGTCAAATGATGGTTTCCAGCAGACATTTGACTAAGCAAATATTTTTATCATATTGAAAATTAATTTAAGGTTATGCCTCTACTATGATAAATAAGTTTGCATTAAATTTCTGTAAAATGTTTATGGGTACAACGGTCCTCTAAATTTACTATATCTTTCCAAAACAAATTAGCTTAGCTCTATGCTTCTGGTGATGGAGCAACTAGGTCCAGATAAATGAAAGAAAGCCTGTCCTACATTTTCATAATGAGGAATTTCTGCTGGTGGAACCAGTGTGGGCTTCCTGCAAAAAGGGTGTTGAACTGTTATTATCATCTTTCATTACTGGCTGTGCTAGATAGGACTGTGTGAGAACAATAACCTTAATAATGAGCAGGCTAGAAACTAGACAGAAAAAAGTTTTTAAAAAATAGGCTGTATTTTTTCTGGAGAATATTGGAAAGGCCATCGATTGAGCAAAATTGTCTTTGTTGCTGCAGAGGTAATAACAACCATGAGCCATTAAACCAAGTGAAGCAACTGTCCGAAGCACTGGGAAGCAAGAATGGCAGCTCCTCTGGTGTTTCTTCAGATCACCTTTCCTGTCATTTCCCTCAAACTTAGTGGACCCTGTCTAGGTACGAGATTCAATGTAAGTTGCCAGCTTAATTAGCAGATGGAACAGAGAGGGCACCATCTTCACCTGAGACAACAAGTTTATGGAGCTGGTTTTATCATAAGGAGCAGGACGAGAACAATAGGTAAACTTTGGAAGAAATTGAACTTAGTCAAAGGTAAGCAGAAATATCCTAACTGTAAGAGCTGTTCAGCCGTGAAAGACTGTTTCAAAGACATTTTCTTTTTTTGAAGATATTTAAGCAGTACAGGAAGTCCTCGACTTATGACCACAATTGAGCCCAAAATTTCTGTTGCTAAGCAAGACAGTTGTTAAGTGAGTTTTGCCCCATTTTCCAACCTTTCTTGCCATGGTTGTTAAGTGAATCACTGTAGTTGTTAAGTTAGTAACATGAGTGTTAAGTGAATCTGGCTTCCCCATTGACTTTGCTTGTCAGAAGGTTGCAAAAGGTGATCACATGACCCTGGGACACTGCAACCGTCATAAATATGAGTCAATTGCCAAGTGTCCGAATTTTGATCATGTGATCATGGGGATGCTGCAATAGTCCTAAGTGTGAAAAATAACTCACTTTTTTCATTGTTGTAACTTGGAAAGGTCACTAAACAAATTATTGTAAGTCGAGGACAATCTGAAGTTCGAAAGTCCATTGCTCAGGGATGTGTCTGTGAGATGCTCCATTTAGCTGGAAGTTGGGTGTGATGGTTTCTAAAGTACCTACCAATTCCAGGATTTTCAGCATATCATCAGGTAAACATAATGCATATTGGTGAAGTAATTACAATTGTCTTATTGCAACTGGAATAATCTTCCTCCAGGGATCATATAGCTTCCACCCTCATGTAATCCAGGAAACTACTGAAGACCATGTTGTTCTTCCAGGTTATAGAACCCTTTTTTGTCCTTTTATCTGTTTTGTTTTGATCTGGTCTTGTTTTGAACATTTGCTTTTCTAGTTGATTGCATCATATGTGTGTCTGTGCCTTCTTCCTAGCGTTTTTCCATAAGGGCAGGTTTTTTCAAGTGTTGATGCATCCGTTGGGCACCAGCTTGTCTTGGGCTGACAGAAAGTGACTGGCTCCAAATCAGCCAGACAGCTTTCATGCCCAAGATGGGACCAGAATTCAGTTTCCTGGTTTCTAGCCTGGAACCTTAACTACTAGGCCAAAGGTGATTGACAGATGGATGAGATAGACAGATAGACAGATATGGATGAATAGAGAAATAGAGAAATAAACAGAAAAAAGCTACTGGTAAGAAAAAACAGAAATCATAACTGTGATTTGACATAACGTAACATAGCCATTGTATCTTCACACCAGGAATAAAAACATACTGCTTTTGCAATATGTGTGTTTTTGAATCCCCTTGATATACTATCTTGCAGCCTTTTCCATTTTTCCCTCCCTCACTTCCATTAACTGTCCATTTCCCCCCCACTTCTTTTATTGTTCCCTTTGGAGAGCTTCAGGTGAAACAAACCGAGAAAAGACAACAGTGATAAAATCACAATACAAGAGCACAGTTTGCTTACATGGGTCAGAGGAGATCTTCTTTTTTCCTCTGAGCTTCAAATCTTTTATTGAGCTTCAAAACTTTTAGCTGACATGGTGTATTACAACAGTGACCTAATCTTTAACCATAGTTATGGCTTATAAAGATAAGGAGGACATGATTCCATGACCTACTGACACAACTGTGTTTAGAAGTTAGCTTTGTTATGCATTCAAGCTATTTCACAAGTTTTAATGTGTGCATAAACGATACAATGAACCATTTTTCTCATGTAAAAAACACTGTAATTGCAGACAATGTTTATAGAGCTACTGGAGACAAAGAACCCTTTAGAGGATTTCATCCATTTAATTTCAGAATTAAACATTTGGCTGCTATGCTATGGGCTGGGTCACATGACCAACTGAACAGAATCAGAATTGAATATGATGTGATCTATATTTACTTGAGTTTTAGGTTCTCCATTTTTTGTCATTCTGTTTTGAGTAAAAGCATAGCGTAATAAAAATGCTACTTAAATAATGGAGATTTATCTCATAACTTATTCAAATCAAAACTTTATTACTGGGGTGGAGTCCTTCATTCTCTTTGAGCTTTGTTGTTTTCTTGCAGATGTTTCATTACCCAACTAGCTCAAATTTGTATAGCTATCTATCACACACAAAAATGGTTTGTTTCTTTCAGACCATGGAAAGACAGTCCCTGAATAACAGAATATATGAGCATTGACTCTTGTTTTCAACAATATTGACTTCCAATAATTGTGGTGATTCTTCAAACAGCCCTTGCTACAAATGTTCTACTCTCTGAATCGGTAAGTGTTATTAAGATGCTTCTTAAACAACTTGAATATGAAAAGCTATCAAAATATGTTATCATTATCACACTTATTGAGATTAGAATAAGTGCATGATATATTCCTTGGACCACTAGTTCATGTCTGAAATTAAATAATTAACTTTCCCTCTTGTTGTCAGTGCAGGCAATATTAGAAAGGTGCTTAGGAACAGCCACCTGGATGCTTCTAAGGAACTCTGACAATGAAATTACTTTTCTTGTGCTTCTTGTCTGTGGATATGTGTCCAGGTATGAATTGATGGATGAAAGCAGAGAGCAATATGGGGATGACAGAGAAATATAAACTCCACCAAGCCAAGAAATTAAAAATGGAATGTCACTCAAAACCCAGTTTCCATGGATCCAATAAGGAGATAAGAGAAACCAAGCATTGTTTGTTTGTTTTGTTTGCTTCATGTGTTCTATCTGAGCTGCATCACAATGATTTTAGGTTGCTTTTGTGTTGCTCTGGGAAAAGTAGGCAAGCCAGCAAGCAAATACATTGGAATGTGTTATTAAAATGCCACGCTTGAAGAGCAGTTCAAAAAGTGTTGTAGTGGGGCAATGAAGCAGAAAGAGACTGAGCTGAGCTGACAAACCTATATTTTAAGGGCACACACAGCACACACATTCCTTTTGCAGGCATTTCTATAGGCCATGATCATAGTCAGCTCTTGCTGATATAATCAAGAATTATATTGGCTCACATACATTAAGATTACTGTAGTAGTGTCATTTCATGTGGTTTAGGTACAAGGTAAAGTTGGTGATGTGTGGAAAAAAAAACTGGCTGAGAGTTTTGTTGGCCTCTGCAGAAGTCTAATTATACTGAGTAAATACCTTGCCCCTCATATGTGGTTTTTGCAGCTCTCCTGACTGGCAGCTTGTTAAATGAATAAAAGGTTGGTAATAAGAGAGGCGAAATTGCAAAGCTGAGTGATACCTGCTTAATTTCCACTTGCCCTGGGTCAGATAACTAATGTTATCAAATTTCATTTGTATAGTTACATAGGCTTCTGTGCAAAATGGGCCATCCCAATAGCCTTAATAAATAGTGCAGATAAACCACCACAACAAAAGGTTATCAAATTGTCCCTGGGTTATTACTTTAGCAGTATGCTTGCTTCATTATCTCCAGCTTATCTTTGTGCGTTGAGCCATTTACAGCAATAAAATGGAAACAATATAATAATCCTCAGAATAGCTGTGCCAGATAAATGCACATTTCAAACATCTTCCCAATGGTACAGTAATTTGTTCTGGGAAGAGTTTATCAGCACAATACATTGTTCTGGTTTCTAGGCTGCTTAAATACTGCTTTCCTGCAACATATAATCATTTGGCAATGCAATCATTTGGCTTCATATGCCCATCACTGAAATTTTTTGGGGGGGGGATGGACACTGGATTTTGGTTGGTGGATGGTTTC
The DNA here is from genome assembly GCF_001527695.2 of Protobothrops mucrosquamatus. Lineage (NCBI taxonomy): Eukaryota > Metazoa > Chordata > Lepidosauria > Squamata > Viperidae > Protobothrops > Protobothrops mucrosquamatus. The sequence continues at coordinate 147,959 of NW_015386105.1, read as the reverse complement.
ACCAGCTGCTTTGTTATCTCTGTTAACTGTATGAGAATTATGCCTTTGCAGACTACAGAAAGGCAACAACTTTTCTCCCACCAGTAAATTTCAAATAGCAAAATGTTTAGTTGTATAACGACATTTCAAATGAGATGGCACAAACATTTGCCAGTCAGTGCTAGGAATTAAGAAGAGTCAGAACCGTTTATAGGATTTGAATAGGAATCTCACTGAGGCAATACCAGCACTAATTTGAGCTTTAAAAAACTAGAACAGCCAACTCTGGGGTGCAAATATATCATCTAGTGAGCATTTGGGTTTTTATAGCCATATGTAATAATGTTATAAAAGATTGATTAGAGAACTGTCAGCCTCCTCCTCCTCCTCCCCAAACCAAGAAAGGTACACAGAGTTACTTCTAAGCAATTGATTCTCACTTATAGACAGAAATCTTGCCAAGCTAAAGCAACGACTTACATCATTAAAGATGTATTCTGGGAACTTATTAGGAAAGAGCTTTCTTCACCCAATTTCTCTCACATGAACTATCTAAACTTTGCTGTCTCTTGGTCCACTGGAATGTAGCCCCTCCCTCCTGGAAATCTAGATAGACCACAAGAACAAACATGGCTGGCAGTGGGATATTTTGCATTTAACAGCCTGAGCATTCTCTACTCTTTCCAAAATTATTTAGGTATAGTTCAGCAGTCATATGTCAGATGATGCGTGGGGAGATCTGTCAATCAATGGATGAACCTCTGAGAGAAGACTGAAGTAAATCATCTTATTAAGATGTTCCTAACAAGGACCATCTAGGAAGAGAGACACAACTGAGGTGGAATGCTTTTCCAAATAATTTTACATACAGCATATGGCTTGTAGCTGACAGTCATTAACAATGAAATATAAGGTTGCCTATAATAAAGGTGTGTTCCCATAAAGGCACATTGAAATGGAGACTTAGAGAGCAAATTTTATGCATGCTTTACATATTACTTACTGTGTATCCAGTGATGATAATGGTTTATTGGTTTTGAGTGCTTATATCTCAAACAATAAAAACAATAAAATAGAGAAAAAATTATATGCAATCCCAGAAAACACAAACACGCACATAGACAGAACAAAACCCCAATAGGTGTTCGGCAAGCCCTCTAACATCCTGGCCTGTGGACAATGCTAGGTTCTCAAGTATTTCCAGAACAAGTGGAAGGTAAGAGACAGACATGCATATTTACTATTCTCATCATTAATGACAGGCTTTAGAGAGCCCTGGACAAGGAATTTTCAGGATATTCAGATTTTCCAGTATTTGGGGACACACACCCCCTTCCCAGCTTCTCAGATAGTGCTGTAAAACAAAATAGAAAGGCTTAAAAAAAAAACTAGGTCATTGGTATGTAGAAATCAACTGTTAAGCTGCCCTGGAGCTTCCTTCATATTCAATACCTCCCACCCCCAAAGTGTTCTTGATAAATCAAAAGAGCACCACAGTGAAACTAGAAGAGATGGGGAGAAAGAAAAATGCCACAATTAATCATCTGCTGGACTTTTCCTCCATTGTGCTGGACCTATAGCCATTTCTGATATGATTACTGTAGATATCCTAGAGGAGATTTCATTCATAAGTCATGTTAATATTGCATACTTCCAATTATGCAAAGATAATTTCCACTGATGCTGAACAAAGATAATTAAATAAATCTTCTATGGCTCCTTAAATCTCCCTTGCTTGGAAACTGATTCCATCAGAATAACTAGTGTATATGATGTATTTATTAGATGCATTTTTAAAATAAACAAATAAGGTTTAACATTCTTGAGTATCATCATATGGACAGAATATGTGTATCCTATCTTTTTCCATTTCAATCATTTTCATTTTACATAATAAAAAATCAGAACAAGTTATTGTTCATCATAACATAATTTAAGATCATTCCCCATTTTTTTGATGAAGTGGCAAAAACTTTGTTCTCATATTACGACTTTACTAACATTTCCCCATAGATATATCATAATTAAAACAAGCAAACCATGATTTTTATATAATATAAATCTCTACATTTCCAAACCACATTTAGTCAAATTTTATTTATTATTCAGACTTAGTTGTCCAGGAGGTAACATTTGTTCATAATATTATCAAGAAAATGATACTTGGGGCACATGACATGGATTTTGCAACTTGTTAATTAACATAGTTACTTTGTATTTTAATTTATCTGATTTCTCTCTCTTTTAAAATGATGATAAGGCTTTATCAAACCATTATAGACAGGAATGTAGGAAAACTTTTTATCCTATTGCTGTATGGATTGATTGATAGCTTCTAACATTCCTAAATTGAAAAGATAAATCCTAGAAGGCATGGCTGAAGAATATCTCCTGATAAGAAAAAGTTTGTTAGTGATAATTGGCATTGGTCTGTCTGTTCGTGAACTCCAGACAACCTTTTCCTCATTAACATCTTAAATTTTACACCTCTTCTGATATCACACCTCATTTAAATGGACGTACATGTAACATGATTAACTATACGAAACTGATTTTCTATGCAAAGGGGAGGTTATTTTTATTCTGTCCAATCAACTTTTTTCTTGTATTTTCTTTGATGTGTTGGCTATAAAATGGAATGTATACTAAGGATCTGGGTTCCCCCTTTTGTCTGACTATTGTTATAAATTGTAATTAAATGATTTTCCTGTCTCGCTCTGTCTCATATGCATACCAAGGCATGGGCCTAACAAGCCATATTTGGCCTTCAGATATGAATTATGAAATTTATTATGGATGATTTTGTAATGAGTTATGATCTCCAGAATGAAAAATTGGAACTATCATTTTGAAGATGCTCACAAATATAATATGATACAAATAAAGAATAGACACAGAAATAAATGCATTATTTATAGAGGAAAAATCTTAGCTCACATGTAACTGTAGGTTTCACACCAAAACAGATGTTTCAAGTGCTCTTCACTGTGGGTTAAGTTCCTACCTTATGTATTTCTGACACGTTTTATCTTCACAGGCACACATTTGGAGAGAGAAAGTACACATTTTCTTCATGCAGTGTGTTACAGGAATCTCTATAATCATTAGTTCGAAATGATTCTAGAAACAGAAAAGTAGTGCCAGCTTCAAACACATTCAGAACTTTACAGATTATCAATTCAAGCCATGAGTGGATGATGATTTGTACCACACAGGGTACAAAATCTCTCTCTCTCTCTCTCTCTCTCTCTCTCTCTCTCTCTCTCTCTCTCTCTCTCTCTCTCTCTCTCTCTCTCTCTCTCTCTCTCTCTCTCCCCGTCTCTCTGTCTCTCTCTCCCTCCCTCCCTCCCCCTCCATCTCTCTCTACACACACACACACACACAAAATCAGTGTTCTTGTTTTCAAATTATGTTTTATAGCCAAGAACAGCCTGTTCTGGCTCCATTACAATTATATGGTGGCCAACAAGTAAACTCGCCTCACAGTTCCTGCATGTTGAAATAGGGCATTATTGTCAGCAATAATGATTGAAACTTTGCTAGGCTTAGAGATTTCTTAAGTGAATTCTTACAAAGCCTAATGCTTCATTAATGCTTCCTTAATGGCTATGTGTACTGATGATAAAGTGCTGCTTCACTCCATTAATGAAGGGTGAAATATTCTCCATTGACTAATTATTACAGATGTAGAAAGTAAAGCTAATTCTTGATAAAAATGCAGAAAAAATATATGCAAGTTGCATCTTTGTCTTTTCCCAAATCCCATGTCATTAACCTTGATTTGCAATTATGACCAATATTGTTGTTGACTTTTCCTATTGTGATCTAAACATTTACAGAATAGATAGAAAAAGTAGATATCGTTTAAGGCATGGTAGCGAACTGAAGTTAAAATTATTCAGCTTTAGTTGGGAAAAGATGAAGATAAGGAAAATTATTCTACTGAATCAACAGTTAATTTATGACTGTTTCCTTAGAGAATATGTGCTCTCACATTTCTCTAAAATAAGTTGAATCGGCTTAAAAGTTTTTAAAAGTTAAAACTAATGATAGAGGTACAGATACAACAAACACAAAACATGTAAGAAATAGCAGCTAGAAAAGTTATATTTTTTAAAAAAGATTTTTTAAAAAAAACAAAGTGGCAGGAAAATAAGAACAAGGTTATTTAACTCATTTAAATCAAATATTTAAATATTTCATAAAGGTTCAGCAAACTAAGAAAACATGCTCATCTTCGTTTCTTAGCTGAGAGAGCCAGCATTGTCTGAATTAATTTCTGTGGTCATGGCCAGCATGACTATATGCTAAAGGCTCACAGAATGCTATTACCTTCCCACTGATGTGATACTTATTTACCTCGCATTTGCATCCTTTTGAATTGTTAGGTCAGCGGTTCTCAACCTATGGGTCGCGACCCCATTTGGGGTCGATCGACCATTTCACGGGGGTCGCCAAGCAAGGCTGTCCGCCATTTTTTCCCCTTTTCCGGCAGGTGCCTTACCTCCCTTGGGCTGGGCCAGCTGGTGGTCGGCCTGCTCCGTCTCTGCTGCTTGCCAGCTACGCCTCGGCCGGCGCAGGGGGCGGAACCACGCATGCGTGGCGCTCCTGGGCAGGGAAAGTCCTCAACTTACGACTGGTTGGGTAGTCCTCGACTTATGACCGGTGTAGTCCTCGACGTTCGACCGGTTTAGTCCTCGACTTACGACCGGTTGGGGGTCGCGCATTAAAAAGGTTGAGAACCACTGTGTTAGGTGGACAGGAACCTGGGGCAAGTAATAGGAGCTCTCCCAATGCTCAGGTCTCGAACTTGGGCTGTCAGTTTCCCAGCTGACAAGCTCAGCATCTTTAACCACTGAGCCATCTTACCACCAGATAGAATGACAGACAGACAGATATAATAAGTAAATGTAATCCATAAATAAATAAACAAATCTCCTGAGATGATTTAATAATGGCAGACCTGGTCTTTACAGGTTAAAAAGGTGGGAAGTCATGGAGATTTGAAAATGATGGAAAGACATACACTCAGTGATGTGCTGGAGCCGATTGTTAAATGTTCTGGAATTTTGTGAGCAGACAGCAGAGCTAAGCCAGGAGGCCTACTGTACCAATCAACAGTAGTGTAGTGTGTCTACCAGCAGACCTGTTTGTCACACACTTCTCAGCACACCATTCTCCCGCAGTTTCATTTAATGCCACCACCCAAAATAGAGAAATCTCAAAAGCTCTAAACCAATCGCATGAGAAATTAGAAAGTCTCAAGTACTCCAAGAATAAGGTAGAAAAAGAGGGAAGAAGAAAACTTTTAGAAGGCGAAAGACAGAGATTGGCACAAAATATTGTAGGCTCCACCCAGATGACAAATAGTTCAGTGTCACTAAAATATATCACACTATCTATCTGCAAAGTGCACAGATCACTTTCTGGGACACTATTTCTCAACTTTAGCAACTTCATGTGGACTTCTCTAGCCAGCATGTTTTTCAAACTTGGCAAATTTAAGATTAATGGACTTCAGTTCCCAAGCATGCCAGCTGGGGAATTCTGGGAGTTGAAATCCACAAATCTTAAAGTTGCCAAGGCTGAGAAACACTGCTCTGGGAAATACCTGCCTCTTTGGAAAGCTCAACAATGAGGGTGGAGGTTCATTCTCTGAGCTTGTGGGTTGGTTTCCGAACATTGCATCACCAGGCTAAGTAACATCTTCAGGGGAATTTCGGCAGAACCTTAAATTCCGCTGAAGATGTTACCTAGCCTGGTAACAAAACAATCGGAAACCAACCCACAAACTCAGAGAACGAACCTCCAGCCTCATCCTACACCCAAGCTACAGATATTCACTACTATGACAAGCTCAACAATAGAATGCTTCATTTAGAAGAGACTAAACTCTTCCAGTGTGAATATTTAATGTTGTGAGAAAGTTTTTTTCCATGTTAATTATTAACTGAGCTCATAAATAATGACCAAGAACTATATTTGAAGATGGGGATTTTACAAGGGTAGAGAGAAGGAAAATTACAGCTATGTCTACCATGAATAGGTTAAAAGTAAAGAGAGGAGGAGGATAAATAAAATAAAAAATGTCATGCAAATAAAATCATTTTGATTCAATATATACTGTAGAATGGCCTGTGAGGCCAAAAATGTTTAAAATGTCCTATATTTGAGCCAGTCTGGTGTAGTGTGGTTAAAGCATCATGCTAGACGGCAGGAAACCACAAGTTCCAGTTCCACATTAGCACAAAGCCATCTTGGTAACCAGTCACCTTCTCTCAGCTGTAAAAAGGAGACAATGGCAAACCACTTCTGAAAATGCTGCCAAGAAAAGTGCAGGGACTAGTCCAGGCAGTTGTCAGGAATCAAAACTGACTTGATGTCACACACATGCACGCACGCACACACACACACACACACACACACACAAAATAAATAAATAATGAAAAGTTGAAGAATAAAGAAAACAGGTGGGTGGATATTTTGTGATGAGAGAAGAGATAAGAGATGACAAAGAGAAGAGAGAGAGAAAACTTGGAAAGGAATAAGGCAACACATGTTTTATTTTTTTTATTTACATGAATTACATACCCCCTTGCTGGTTTAACTAATTTACTAATGAAAAATGTTATTTTTTAATTTTTTATAATTTTCTTGTTTTACAATCAGGACTTCTATTTTCTTCAATCTTATTCTAGCTTTCTTCCTTTGCCAACTAACTTTCCAAGTCAATGCCTTTGAATCATCAAGTAGTTCTTCCTCTATTTTTATGTATATTGTTTGGAATAAGTAAGACAATTTGGTTACGGTATTTTTGGAAGAATGCTCAGCCCATTGATATTCATTAACAGCCTCTCTCCTTCTCCAATTTCCCACAATTCTCCTAACAGCTTTCTCTTCCATTCGATAGTGTTCTGAGATCTTGACAGGTAAGATGTCTTTTTGGTTTCCAGTATTATCACTACGTTTTCTAATTCTTTATTTGTCTGAGTCTGTTTGTTAATTCCTTCTTTTAGGTCCTCCATCTTTGGATCTGCTTCCTCTAATCTTCCTTCTATTTTCTGGGTTACTAGTTCCTTCTTTATAGTCATTTTCTGAATTTGTGGATTTAGATTAGAAATTTGTTCTTTTATCTCCTTTGTGTTATTTTTAGTCTCATAATGAGCTAAGGCAATTGTCTCTTGTATTAATTTTAACATAGAATTTCCTTCTGAGTTTTGTCAACATTTTCATTGATATGTCAAGCTAGGGACTTTGGAGATAAGTGTTAGAGATGATTTTTACCATTTAAAGCTGAGTATGGAAGATCCATTTTGTTTTTAAATGTGGTCTCTATAGTCCAATCTATTTAGGGATTTAAAGAGTTCCAATCAATTGTCATTTGAGCTCCAAGTTATCCAGCCAGCCTACCAGTCCATCCTTAAGCCTCCCCTAAGAAAATATAAGCAAAATTCAAGTTTTTCTGTCCAATGAGAAACATGTCCTTTCTGTCCAGAGAGAAAAAAGCAATTAAAAGTTGTTCACCAGTCAAAGGTTTACAATCCAAAGTATTCCATCATCTCAATCCATAATGCATGTTTCTTCTACAGGTAACTAGCTCCACGACACAGCTCTAAAAGTCAGTTAGTATTTATATTTGTGGTCCAGGCACGCCAGTTTCAAAATAGTTTATCATCTCTGCCACACAGATAAGCAGCCCAAGAGATTTTTCCCCCTTTTCCCAGCTGCAATCTAAAAAAGTGAAAGTTTCCAAAGACAACAAAAGTCTTATCTGGGTCTGGGCTTCAAGCCAAGTTTCTCTTAAACATAATAAATTGTAGTGCTGTGGTTCACCACTAGATGTCATTGATGCCATCTTCCAGCTTTTTAAGTCCAAACTTATATTACAAGCTTTTCAAGTCTTTTTTTTTAACAAAAAAATCTCAAAAGCACTTTTAGTTCCCAAATTTCAAAGCTATATATATGTATTGATTCCAAATTAATCTTGTAATTTTCTCTGTTTTCCCCCAAGCAATTAATTCACGACTTTTCTTTTCCTGAGGGAATGGGGTGGAAATTCCCCTTCCCTCTCTCCTTGGGCAGGATTCTTTGCTTTGGGCAGTTTTTTTCCAGGAGAAAGTCTTAAAGTCATAAAGAGAGGATAGGGTCTCACCCAGTCCCATCCATGTTGCTCAAAAGTTGCTGGTTAATGCTTGTTTTCTTCGGTTGTCAGCAGCTTCTGACTGGTCATATGAATGTAGCCAGTCTTTCCCCCACTAGTTTGGAGGTCTTCCTCAGATCAAATGGAAGGGCTGCTGCCCTCCCGTGATCAGTGAGGGTCCCCTCCTTCTTCGTTGCCTCTCCGAGGCAATTTTTGACCTTTTTTAGGGTCCCCAGCTGGGCAAAATTGAACACGGAAGACAGAGTCCCATCTTCCATCTGTCAGACTGCGACGTCAAATCGGAAGTCACTAATGAAAAATGTTATTAATTGGAGTATCTGCAAGTTCATTTGGGAAATAATTGTATTTTTTAAAAAAATAATTTGTTTGGCACTTTTCACAATTAGCAGACTGTAAAAGAGCATATTTTTAAAGAAATAGAGATTAGAGTGTTCTGAGGATTCATTTTCTAATGCAGTTTCAGTAATTGGACATTTGTACTATTTTTTCCACTTAGAAATTTTCACTAGAAATAGGAAAACTACTGTTAGTTTAACTTAAGAATGGACCATCAAATGCAAACTTTTGTTCTGCAAATTTTAGTCATAATACATGACTTGCATTGCATTTTTGATTATGATTATGTGCTGTCAAGTCACTATCAACTCTTCATGACCACATAGATAGATTTTCTCCATGATGAAATGTCCCTAACCTAGTTTTTCAGTTCTTCCAATGCTGCATCTATTGTATTCTTAGCACACAAATAAATAAATTTACTTACGGCATTAAGTAAGCTTAAGCATCAGTTAGTGTAGTGTAGTGTAGTGTAGCAAAAAATCAGGAGACCATGAGTTCTGGTCTTGCCCTAGCTAAACCAGCTAGGTAACCTTAGGCCAGTCAATTTCTCTCAGCCCTAGGAAGGAAGGAAGAACCTTGCCAAGAAAACTGCAGGGAGTATTCAAGGCAGTCTCCAAGAATCATACATGATTGAATGGAAGAAAAAAAAGTAAACTTAAATTGTGTTAATTGTATTAGTATTGTAGAATTATATTTTTCAGAATGAATGAACAAATGAATTTGAACTCATTCAATTAATGTTTAGTTATTTCAATAAAATGCAGTAAGAAATGAACAGGTGAATGTATATAGGCTATTGAACCCTTCATTAGTGAAAATAAAATGTTCAAAGATGAAAGGGATAGCAGAATAGATTGGCAGTGGACAGAATTTATAGTGAATGTATCTTTATTTTTTAAAAATATCGGGGTATTTCAGATAAGAAACTCATAACTATCTATGGATGCTGCTCATTTTTATTTCATTGATCTACAATGGTGTGTTGTATTATATGTGTGTGTGAGAGAAATCCCAAAGTAATGACAAAGTTAATAATGAAACAAAATTATTGCTTATTGGCTTTTAATAAGCAAAAATATGAATATTTGGGTGTTTAATAAATCTCACCCAAAGAAGCATGGGTAGCCATGCCATCCATTAGAAATTATTAGCTCCCAAAATTCCCAGAGCACTGTGGTTTAGATAAAAGGAACATGTAAAACTTTGGAGAGACATAATCAAAATAACAGCAAAAATAGACTTATCATACTAGGTCTGGCTTACACAGTTCTGAGGGTCGGTTTATTACAAATCAAATACTGATCAACTCAAGATCAAAAGAGGATATCTAGCAATGCTGTGATGTCACCAGCATAACTTAACAGAAAAATCAATGAGGTTTTTTATATTTGATGTAGTGGATGCTTAAAGGTGTGAATAGGAGAAGTGAAATCCAATTTTAATTGCTCAGTTTAAAAAATCCCAAACCCTGAAATCTCACAACCATAATGTGATCATTTTCAACCCAATTTCAGCAGATGATCTGAGAATGGTGATGGTTGGGTTGCCTACAAGCTGTAGTTTGCCCACTGAGCCATACATATTATAATTTCCCTGGTTTTCCCTTAATATGGTCTGTAAACCCATCTATGATATTTGTAAACAGGGTTTATGGAGCAGAACAATGCTTAACTTGTCTTGCTCTGGATCTGCACCAGACTTTGGCTGACAGATGGAGGACTACACTATAAAATTGGGTAGACCGGAATATAGCATAAGGTAAGATGATTTTTTTTAAACTTTATTGTTTTATCATTCCAAGAAGACTAAAAAATATCTTATTGTTTATGTGACAAAGCATATCAGAGGACTGAAAGATGCATAAGAATTGAAATGATCTTTTGCTTTTACCCAAAACTGAGAATTTTAAACTATTGATTTTTTTTATATTTTTCCATTCCTTTGATATCCAATTGATAGTAATAGATGTCCTCTCTTTCTCTTCGTGTCTCTTGGCAGCTATTTCTCCAGAACGTACATTTTATGTGACCTTCTCATAAACTTCCTGTCTTAATCCTAAGCCAAAACAGACATTTAAGAAATTAAGAATGTACATTTGCTCACACTAGTATCGTTGCTACATCAATCTGTTCTTTGATGTCTGTGCCCTCCCTATTCTCATAATTATGACTACAACTTTAGATTCATTCAGAGGTCATCCCACACTTTTTGCAAACTGACTGGGAATTATAAGACTCCACATATTGATCCTATACCTCATTACATCACAACTGTTCTTTAAATGCTTAATAAATGGCCCCAAAAAGGCAAACCTGCATCTGATCAACATATTTTCTCCTTATTTTTATTTCTTTTTAAAGTGCAAAATTTAAAAAGCCGCAGCTTGTTTTCTTCACAAGCAGAAGGCGCTAAAATACTCTTTTCTCAATGTCACCCTTCCCTCTACTGGTGAAAAAAGGGGCTGCAGCCTTTTAATTAAGAGGGTGAGCAAGCTAGAAGAAAATGTTATGGTGGAATGGGGGGAACCAACATTTTAAGGGTGGTGGTGGGGTGTTATGGGACAAAATGAGCTTCAAGAGCATAAGAAAAAAATTGGACTCTTCCTGTTGAGTCAAATAGGTACATATTGGTAGGGGGGACATGCTAATTTTGTATGCATCAATAAGATTGTTATGTAAATTGTAAACAGGAGATAAGGAAATAAGGCTTAGCCTTAGCCCAATGTATGAATCCATTCAAAGGCTAAGACAGCAGCAGAAACTTAGGAGTCAGATAAAAGTAATCATGAAGAATTTGAAACTGGACTTAAAAATATAATTGTTAATGCATAGAGATTATCTATGCATATACATACAGACATATATATGTGTATAAACACACACACACACACACACATATACACATCGGTATCTAAATGAAGAGGTCAATGGGAACAAGAGATGAGGCAGTTATTTTATTTATTAATTTATTTATTAAATTTGCTTGCCACTCTCTCCGTTCCTATCAGTTACTCAGCACATCTTGCCTTTTCAATTCTAAATTAAGTCTGCAAACTTTCTTTTATGTATGTTTTGCAATTGCATTTAATAAGCCATTCAAGGTCATATATGGCTAGAAGGTGAACTATATATATATATTGTAAAAAAAAACGTAAGAAAACAGAAAGTCAATATGAAAGCATCCATTAAAAGAAGAATGGAACAGTTATTGCAAACCCAAGCTTAAATATTGTTTATGAAAACATGGTAAGTTTAAATAGCTCAAATCAGGCAAGATATTATGAACACATGTCTTGTGTACTTTACTATCTAATCGTTCTCTTGTACACAGTAAATGTCTCCCCCAGGGGACTGTTACCGCCATATGAGGGTAGAAGCTCAATAGCTTCAAGGACTCTGAAAGCAACTACAAATGGAAAAATGAGGTCCTGATAAAGTCATTTTTGCCAGTAAGGTTCAAAGGTAAAATAAAGCTCTTATATCATGAGAACAGATGAAGGTCTGATGCATAGGAGAAGCCAGATCATTGAAGGAAAATACTTCAAAATCAATTTACAAGAAGATAATCAGGAGCCTTTTTAGTATTATTGCTAACAAAACTGTATGAATATGGCTGCAATAGTTGAATGTGTTTGGGTGCCAAATGATGAGCATGCCTGATTGGAAGGCACTTATCTAATTACTGGGGAAGAACACAAATGTTTCAGAAGTAGATCTGACTATACCAATTACAAGGAAAACTAGTCCTTGATAAAATGAGTATTAAAAAAGGAGTTCCTTATTCTTACATGGATTGAAATGCTGTAAATATGGTTACATTATTAGGATATGATGAAAAGGAGAAAAGGATTTGCTTACAGCAAAGCAATAATTCAGAAGAAAACTAGAACATCTTATGCATGTGTGCGCCATATAAAATTAAATCTGAAATTATTCAAGTATACTTCTGTAAAGAATAAGAAGTTATACTTACTCCCTTGTTTTCCACTTCAAAGAACAAAAAAAAAGGGTAAGAAACTTAGAGGGAAAACAGTCAAGAGAATGACAAAAAAAAAATTCAAAAAGAACAAAAAATGTCCATGAAAACAATGGAAGCACACACTTTTTAAAAACCTGCTTCTACAAATAGCAGAAACATATAGTTTTAGTTTTTTTGACCCAACCCAATAACAGCAAAAAAGATAACAGTACAATACTATCACTATTAGCTTGAGACTTCACTTTTTCCTAAAAAGAGAGACAGATTTTGGCAAACTGCAAACAAAGCTCAGCATTGATTATATGAGTATAAACCTCTAGGAATCCTATGATTTTGACAGTATCTCAATGAAATGAAATAAATTATAAAATTGATGCAGTTTGTATCACTGCTGTATATATTGCTATTTGCCTTGAGCAAAACAAATGTTTGTTTTGGAATTTGAAACAAAACTCCTGACATATGATTTTTTTCTCCCAGAATTTAAAACACTTTTTTTTTTTAACTTGGAAGGTTTTGCACATCCCCGTGTTATTAGGTAGATGATGGTGGCTACAATAGGATGGGGAAGTATGGAAACCTATGGCTTGTGTCATTTTTCAAATATCAACTCACAGAACCAGCTTGAATACTTTTATGTTGTGTATTTGTCTTTCAAAACACCTGTCATAACTCATTTTTATCTAGAGATCTAAACAAACTTTCCATACTCTGATTAAAAAGAGACTTCTAACGCTAGATTCAGAGATGGAGTGAGAATTAATTTTTACATGAATATTCATCCCTCATGATATTATAATTTTAATTCACTTCTTCATAGTTTCACTGAGTTTTTAAAAAGTAAAAGTGATACAAATTGAAAACAAATGTGATATACCGTATTTTCCGACGTATAAGACGACTGGGCGTATAAGACGACCCCCAACTTTTCCAGTTAAAATATAGAGTTTGAGCGAGAGGGGGGGGAGAGAAAACTTGATGAGTAATATGCCAAACCACATGTGTAAAGGAATAAAATAGAATACCCGTATTTTCCGGCGTATAAGACAACTGGGCGTATAAGACGACCCCTGACTTTTGAGAAGATTTTTAGGGTTTAGAAAGTCATCTTATACACCGGAAAATACGGTATTTTGTTTAGAAATTAAATAATTTTTAAAAAGTTAAAAAATGCCAAGAGAAGAGAAGCAAATAAAAATAAAAGAAAGTAAACTAAGAATAACAAAAATATACACAATAATTTTCAGTACTTTTTTTTTACAAAATTAAACATGGCAATAGAAATGTAATAAACAAATAAACAAACAAAATACCTTAGAATATTTATAATACTCTCCAAGTATATAGAATCACAATACATAGTAATCCATGAAATTCCTGATAAGTAATTTTAATGTTCAAAATTGTCATGCCTACAAATTAAAGAAATCAGTGAGAAATAAATATTCCAGATTTTAAAAGATCTGCTGGTTTAAAACTTTAGCAAACAACTTTGAAAGTTGAAACTGTATTTGTAGTCCCCATTCCACAAGGGGACTGTTGAATTTTGGTTGTAATGATGGCGAGAAACAACAGCAAAGCAGATTTCACCAATGTTTCTAACTTTTAACAGAATAATAGAGTTGGAATGGACCTTGGAGGTCTTCTAATTCAACCCCCTGCTCAGGCAAGAAACCGTACACCATTTCAGACAAATAGTTGTTCATTCTCTTCTTAAAAACCTCCAGTATTGGAGCGCCCACAACTTCTGGAGACAAATTGTTTTTTCTAACTGTCAGGAAATTTCTCCTTAGTTCTAGGTTGGTCCTCTCCTTGATTAGTTTCCATCCATTGCTTCTTGTCCTGCCTTCAGGCGCTTTGGAGAATAGCTTGACTCCCTCTTCTTTGTGGCAACCCCTGAGATATTGGAACACTGCTATCATGTCAACCCTAGTCCTTCTTTTCATTTTCTTCTTTTTTCCTGATATTTCCCTCCTTTGTCTTGATAGGCTTTGCCAGCCAATGTTTTATTTATTTATTTTTATTTATTAAATTTATTTGTCACCTATCTCACCACAAGGCGACGTTGGGTGGCTTACAAAGTCCTATATGATCTATATGTAGAAGTCTACAATCCAAATCAATTGGATGGCAACAAGTTACTCTCTTTGGAATTCACTAACTATTCCAATAACTTGCAGAAACCTCATATTAACATGTTACCCTCTCTTTAACATGCTGGCCTTCTTATCATAAGGGGAGTCAGGTTGGAAGGATGTATTTTTACATGTATTAAATTTATATGCCATCCATCTCGCTATCAAGAAACTCTTGATACCTTAAATGTAGGTGGATATCTGAGATACAGGGTTTAGCCATCGTTCAAACTGCTCAAATAATGCTTCTAAGGTGCAAAGGTGCTCTGAGTCTGGTGTATGGCAGGAAATTTCTGAACACAAGTCTAGTTATCTTTAAGAGAAAGAGCTGCATTTAGAAATAGCCTGACACAGAGGTGGGAAATGGGGTGAGGTAGACAGGGTATCTTTCTGTTTATCTTTCACACACACTCTCACTTGCTCATCCTACCTCTTGTGGTTTCTACCTTGTTCTCTATCTTTTTTTTTACTCAGTCTTTTACTCATTCTCACTCGCTTACTCTGACCTTCTTTCTGGTTGCTCAAGGAACTACTAGTCTTATATTTTAAACAGATCTATAGATCTTTCAAAAGATAAACCCATGTATATATGGAGCCTACAACAAGCTCTGGCAAATACATTAGAAAGCATTTTTACAGCATCTGCACTTGCAGAATCCATGTGTTTAATGTCTTCTGCAGGTCAAGGGGAAATGATCACAGAAGACAGTCCCGAATATGCCTATGAGAGAGTGTGGGCTTTCAGCAGTCTAATGTGACCAATCATATCATCAGTGAAGCATCCAGATAGGGCCCATTGAAAAAAAATTCTTGGAAAAAGAGGGAAATCACCATTTTAACTGGGCTAACTAGTAATCACTTTAAGTTGCTTCTGCTATGGGCTGGTGAGGAGATGAAGGCAACCTCATGACGATATGTCATTTAAAAATGGCTAGCAAGACATGTTCATTCCATGTATAGAAAGCTGTGAGAATGAACCTTTGGGAAGCAAAATGCAAACTTTTCTGATTTATCTGTACTTAAAAACTCAATACTGTTGAATTATGAACAAGAAGATTGGACTTGCCTTTCATCTTGTTTATGAAAGCCAGGCGTGAGCAAAATAATGTCATAGTCTGGAACACAAAATATTAAAAATGATAATTTTAAAAAATCTATTGAATCTTAAAAAGTTATTGTTTCAAATTTGATTTTAGATCTTTCAGTTCATTATAAGGTTTTTATGCAGATTTCTCCATTCTGTACTTCAGATGTTTAACTCTTACAGGTAAACTAGAATATATTGTTTCATAACTGTAGTCTTTCTTTTATCTGGGAAGTCTTAAGACAAAGCTTCATTCATAAAGACTGTACAACATTTGAAGTACTAATTACTGTGTGCCGGAATTAATTTTTCCTTGGTAATTATTCCTCAGGCAGAGTTGACAATCCCAGGCATTTATCTCATTCATTAAAATTCCATAACAATTTCTCCAATGGCTTTCACTCATAATAATAACATGCATTATTATGCTCCACTAATTTCCATGAAGAACAAGAAGGGACTATTTCTTTTGGCATCAGCAATTATCCTCTAAAGCCTTCACATTCATTTTTTTCCCTGTTGCCTGGTTTTGTGATAGATCATCAAAACAACAGAATGGCAATGTATTTAAAGACCACTTGAATTTATACTGAGGAACAGCACCTCCCACCATTTCCTTGCTTCTCTAAATGACTGCCCACTATCAGTTCAATGGAAATGACATTCAATTAAAATCATGTAGGCTCTGTTTATGAATGACTAACAGGAAATGGTTTGTGCCACAGCTTCTTTTGTTTTAGAGTTAACTCTTCTTCTTCCATGCAGCAGCATAGCACAAATAATAAAGGAATTGGTGTATCAAAGGGAAAGGTCCTTATGCTACAGATATTTTGATAGTCCAACTGTGCATTAATCACTTTTACTTGCAAATCCTCAGATCCTTTTAACAGAAGCTGATTTCTCTTTATGGCCACTGTAAATCATGCCCTCTGTCAGAATCCTGCACTCCCCCCACCCACATACACTTTCAACTCTTTTCACCCAAATTAATAACAAATTATTCACTGCTGTTGTGAGAACCTTTGGAAGAACTTCATTTCCCTTAGGAATTTTTGCAATGGCAGCCATGTATCAAGCTGATATACAGAAGTACCGTAGTAGGGGAAGTGATAAATCTCATTTATTCTTTTCCTTCTATGCTATTGATTTTTACCTAAGAGGAAGGAAGGAAGGAAGGAAGGAAGGAAGGAAGGAAGGAAGGAAGGAAGGAAGGAAGGAAGGAAGGAAGGAAAAAGTCTTATCAGTATGCATAACCGATGAGAGGGAGAACAAACTAAGCTAACATAAATGGGAGAAGGATAATTGTATTTTTTTTCTAGCTCAGATTTTAATTGCAGTTGGGAAGAGTTTTCTTACTATAAAACTCCACCTTTTCTTTGAGGCAACAATCTATAATAATCCCTAAGTTTTAGTAGAACACCAGCAGCAGCTTTATTGGCTCATAAATTTTGGCTCTTATAATATAAATAAATGTGTTTCATGAGAACTATTAAAATGTGTCCAAATCTTGCATCTTGCATTATGACTGGGCTATCATAGGAGCATATATATAAAATCTAATGGATATTAAAGTTATCTCCTGTAAATGTTATTCCAAAAAATAAAAGCTACGGTATATATTTTCTGCATAGTTTCCTGTCAACTAAAGGTTGGATAAAGAAAAAAAAACCTCTTCAACTCCAAAAATGTGATTCTTTGTACTGACCCGATTCAGCACAGAATATCACAATAGCTGAGCAAGTACTTTTTAGAAGGAAGAACCTGCTAGCTGTAAATTTTTCCCCAGTGTTTTTTCTGATGATATATTTGCCTCCTCAATCACTGAGTTCAGTTTGACTTTAAAGAGTGTCCCTCAACACATCCTACCTCTAAAATTATTTGAAGGACCAGTGCAAACCAGGGTAGGTACTCAGATTTCAACTTTTATAACACACTACAAAGGTAAACAAAGTCTTTAGGTGCTTGTTGCACAGTGCATAAGTCATTGAGATGATATCCTGTCCAATCATCCTTACTGGCAGCTCTTTCCTAACAATCACATGTTATGGTAACCACTGATCAACCTCTCAACTCCCACCCAAAAGAAATATTAAGAATATGCATATGCCACATATTTACACCTGCCCTTATCTGTTTTCTTGTCATCACTGAGTTCTTCCTATTATCATAATTAGGTTGCAAATTTAGGCCATCCTCAAGAGTGATGTCTCCAGGTGTTCAAAAAAGATATTTTCCCCACATTATCCCTCCAGCAAAGAGATCAATTCCTGCTTGCTCAATTCTTGCCCTTTTCATGATGAGCAAAAGATATGAAGGTGGCCTCATCATCTTGATAGCTATTTGAAGGAGGAAGTCATGTTACATTCTTTTTAAGCTTTGTGCAGAAAGTACAAGGTAAATTGGTACTTGTCTACAAGCTTGAGATGGATCAGACATGATATTCAAAGGGGAAAAATGAAGAAAGGAGGAAAAAATAAACATTGAACTAGTTGAAACCATTCTTCCTAATAGTCATTATTTTGTATACAATGTTCACCAATATAAGCATATTTGTGCAGATTTTTTTCCCTAATACACTCTGTGAAATTCAGACAAACAAAAAGTTTGTACGCTAAGTTTCAATTCAGGTATTAGTTTGTTGAAAGTACAAATCATATACACTTTACCATACAATGTGCACTCAACGAACTTCTCTTCCTTCGCTGGCCTTGAATTTATAGCTTTTATTCTCAATGACTCTACAGAATACAGTTCCATCATGGGAGAAATAAAGTCACTTTTTCCCAAGGAGGACATAAGTGTGTTTACAGGAATTCTGTTATGCTGCATTAATTGCCATCTACTCTGACTTATACACAGAGGCTAGAAATCCAGGGATGTATATATTAATGTAAAGTAAATAAATAATTCAGGACAGAAATATAAATCAATGAGAATGCAGAGGGAGTGTTTTTTTTCTTAAATTGTAAAGTATTAAACCTCCTGAATTTCTTAAATGGACAAGAACTCCATCTGCTACTATCTCTTTTATTATACTTGAGTATTTAGGGAGGGAAAATACAATGTTCTTTTTGAACAAAGTAGGTAAATGGCTACAGGAAGGGTTGTCCACAAAATATAGTAAAAAGAAAAATCAAGATGGCAGACATGATGGTATGAATGAAGATGTAGTTGGAGTTTTAGGAGATTGCCTTTATTAAACAGAATCTGTTTCTTTTGTTTAGTTTGTGTCTGAGTGTCTTTCATACAATGAAATAAAGGCTCTAATTGTGCAAAAAGCAGGCATATTGAAAAAGAGACATGGCTCAAAGAAAAAATAATTGGCAGAAAAAATATCTTGAACTTGCTTTTAGTACCCAAGGCAGAAGAATATGTGAAACATTTATTTTATTAAATAACTAATAAATTTACATTTAATAAAATAATTATTTAATAAAATGATTAAATATTTAATAAAACATTTCCACATATTCTTTTGTCTTTAGTAATTTATTATATGCAATACAATATTTACATTTATTTGCAAAATATATAATTTTTTAAAAAAAATTGAACATCCATAAATTAATTATGTTAATGTAGAGAGAAAACAACTGCAGAAACTATATTCATATCTCTATAAATCACACACACACACACACACACACACACACACACATCTTAGTTCACTCCCTGGATCAGAAGCCGCACTTTGCTCTTGCTTAATATGAGAAAGATTTTGAAATTACTCCATTCTAACTTAAATAGGAAGAAATTTGCAGAAGTGTTAGAATATTACAAGATAGGAAAAGAGGACAAATTCATAGAAATTAATGGGAGTCATTACTATTTAGTTTGCAACCATTTGCTCTTAGTTAATACCCACATCCAGATTAGAGCAAACACATAAGCTGCTGAATTAAGCTAGCAAAATATTGCTGGATATTTATTTATTACACATCCTGTTAACTAGCAAAACAACAAAAAGAAGACAAAACAGAGAGAGAGAGGCACGAGATAAAAGGACAAATGACTTATTAACAACTCTCTAAATAACAGATATCAAACTTGTCGCGTCACGTGATGTGTCACGACGTATCATGAATTTTTTTGCATTGCTGGAGTTGGGGTGGGCGCGGCCTCTGCATGATGCAACCGGCCCACGGGCCAGCAGTTTGACACCCCTGCTCTAGATTATTTATACATATATCTGATAGCAAAGGCACAAACTCTTTGAAAATGACTGGAAACAGGTGTAATGAATATGGGCGTGGCTTTTGGTTATTCCAGTCGTAACCCTTTTATATACACAGATAGTATCAAAATAACAGTGGAAAGTAGGCACCCCTCCTCTCTTTCTGCACCATAGAAAAAACAATTTGGGGGAGGAGATGTGTGTGTGTGTGAACACTGAAGCTTTTTTTTTTAATTCATTTTGTTTTTCACCAAAGTGGAATAAACTTTATAGGAAAGCTAGATCACTCCTAAGGGCTGTTGTTGAGGTTCAGTTATTAAGTTGTGTCAGACTCTTCACGGCCCCATGTACGAAAGCATATGAGGCTCCCCTGTCCTCTACTGTCTCCCCTGTCTCCCAGAGTTTGCCCAAATTCATGTTCATTGCATTGATAATACTAACCATTTCATTCTCTGCCATCCCCTTCTCTTTTTGCCTTCCATCTTTCCTAACATTAGGCTCTTTTCAAATGAGTCCTCTCTTCTCATTTGATGGCCAAAGTATTTGAACTTCAACTTCAGTATCTGTCTTTTCAAAGAATAGTTAAGGTTGATTTCCTTTAGAATTGACCGATTTGATCTCCTTGCAGTCTAAGGGACTCTTAAGAGTCTTCTCCAACACTACAATTCAAAAGCATCTTAAGAATTACAAATGACAAATGTCACAGAGTTTGTTTCATTAATTTTCAAATTAAGGTACTTTTGTTTTCTTTCCCTTTTAAAAAAACCCATGATGCTTTCCTTCTGAGGTACAAGATACTGAAATTTTCAACAACAGTGATCACAACAGTGAAGAATATCATTATAAAACCCCAATGAACATAGTCCTTGAGCCAATCAAATAGATGAGACTCCCACAAAAATGTCTACCATCATTCAAATATGGTCTTCAGGAAAAAAGCCTACATGGGTACAACTGCTGGGTCAATCTATTTGTCTTAGATCCTGAGTTACCTGGATTTTGGATGGAAAACAACAAACCTAATTTTCAGAATAACTGAAATGGAGCTGCTATGAAATTTAAATATCTTTAATACCAAAATGTCAATGCTGTCCTTCAGAATATTGATGACCAAAAGTCCTAGTGCACCTAAATATTAGCTATACTGGTTAGACAATCTGGCAGCTGAAGTTTAGCAAGAGTGAAGTTCATTTCACAGGTAAACAGGTTGCCTATTCTGGACTAATTATTTGAATTGGATGATCTCCATTAATTGTACTCCATTCTGAGAGGATTTTAACTTTAGGATTAAAGTTAATCTACACACACACAAATTGTTCCAGCTATTTGTGATATCTTTTGAATAAGCATAATCCAAATTTTAAGTATGCTGATTATGTGCTATGAAAGCAATTTTAAAGTAAGTGGCCTTTTATGAACTTCATAGTAGGTATCCTGCCCGTTTCACTGTCGCTTGAAACACGATGGTTTTATGGCCAATGTAAATGCTGCAGCAATTCTATAATACTGAGCAAATAATAGTATATTCATGGAAACCTACAATAGGCACATAAACATTTACATACCATTCAAAAGAGTTAATAAAAAAAGCTAAAAGAGAAATGAAAAGATCAGAATATCTCCTTGCCAGCAATCAACATCCAGATAAGCAGGTATTAACACTAGAAAAAAAACAATCAAGCAGTAAACAATACCCTAATCAAGGAACTACCAACTCAGACAAACAATCAAGCAGTAAACAACAGCCTAATCAAGGAATTATCCAGAAGAAAACACCCCTACCAAAACTGACAGGGCAAACTACTGTATATAACAGAGAGCAAACTCCACTCCCTTTTACCACTGAAAATGTTATCCAGTCTGGTAACAAAAGATCTGCAAGCAAACAACCAAGCTCAAAGAACACCAAGCATTCCATTATTTAATCTGTCTCCAGAATGTACATATGGCGAAATGGCTTAAAATGCAATTTGCTGGGTATAGCTTCCATTTCCATTCAAATAAGATGCAGTATTTTTTTTTGAAAGACATTTCCAAGGAATGAAAGTGTTATTTTCAGAGTACTAATTGAACTGAATCTCACAGTGGACACTCTGTTTCCATTTGAATTTCTGATAGGAGCATCCATTGAAATTAAGCATGGCTTGTACGAAAGAATGAAGCCTACTTGTTTATTGCAAGATACTGTACTGTATATCTTTAAGTCACCAAAACAGCAAAAACAGCTGGATGATACTTGCAACGTTTTTCTGTTTACTCGAATACCAGATGTGTTTTCCAATAATGTTCACTGAATGGATAACAATTTTTCCATTGTTTGATATTTTTTTAACCACAGATTTATACTTATAGAACTGGTGTTTGGGTCATAGTATTTTTTTCCCAATGGGTGATTTTTGTTTCTTGACTGACAACAGTCCTTCCTTTTCTTTGCTATGCTATAATGCTGTAATGCAATGATGTTAAAGGAGACAACAATGAGGCTATGTCTTAGAGATGTTTGTGCAATGCTGATGATTACAAGAGAATATTGATTGGCTGGTGAAACATGGCTCCATAATTGCCTTGTGTGGATGGCAGAGATGGTTCTTCCAGTTGGCTGTGATCCATAAAGTGATGTGGGCACTCTATTTTTATGCATTAATGTTCATGTTTTCAACAGTTACAGGAAGGAGCAATCGTTTTGTCTTAAACACAAGATGAAATGCAACAGAGAACGCAAGATAAGATGATCAGACAGTAATGATTTTTTCCCTTCTTCATTTAAGTGTTCACCAAGTGAATATGATCTGAAAACTTCATTGTTATAATAGCTTTTGTATATCTTGGAGAAGAATTCAGCCAATTCCACATATGAAAATTGTGCCAATCTGTTCAGTAATGTCTCTATTGCCACCACTTTGTCTTTACAATGCTGGGTTTTTCTTTTCCATGTGCCTTATGTTCAGTGGTGGGATTCAGCTGGTTTGCACCACTTCGGTAGAACCGGTAGCTAATTTTTTTGTTGCCCAGGCCCAGAATGGACTTCCGGAAGCAGCATCCACATAGAGAACTGGTTGTTCACATATTTGAATCCCACCACTGTTTATATTGTATTGAAAGAATTTGAATATTCAGAATATCCAAAACTAAACTGACAATATTGGGATAGTAAAGAAAAGTACACAGACAATCAGAATATACTGAAAGATTTGTTCAGGTTACACATAGCAGAAGTTATTTGAATGTAAAGTGCACTTAACAATATGGCTGCAATAATTTATGATGATTATGTAAATTTTCCAGGGAGATTATCATAATTTATGAGAAATTGCAATAATTAGTCAAGGTGATTATGATAATTTGTGATAATTTATGATAATTTGCCAGGCAGGTATACAAATTAGGAAAATTCATGATAATTACTCAAGATAATTATCACACTTTATGATAATTTATGAAAATTATGATAACTAACCAGGGCAATTAGCATAATTCATGACAAAATCATGAATATTTTCCAGGTCAGTTATAATTTATGAAAAATTACTATAATTATCCAAAATAAATAATGAACATTTATGAATATTTTCCAGAGCAAAATTTTACAGGTTTTCTATATTCTGAATTTCTTTGGATTAATGATATCCATCGAAATGTCTTGTGCTTTATTTCAAACAGGGAGATCCTTAGGGGGTATGCAAGATAATAGAAAACCCCATCTGATTTGTAGCTGCCTTCAAGTTGCTCATCCAGAGCTATGCAATGCATGGCTTCCAATTTGTATCTAAGTGATTGATGGAAGAAAATGTATATATCTATGTTTGTGCTTAGTTTGTAAAGGATTATAGATATCTTTTTTATTCCTAAACTATACTTTTTAGAATTATATACTGCATTTCATGTTTTAAAAAGTGCATGTTCAATTAATAGAATTAAAAATACTTGCCTAAATTCTCTCTGGATACTTCAGATCTGTGTACTTATCTCAGTTTTCATGAGATAAGCCAGAATGTGTTAGATTGAGGTGTGTGCATGCTAGAGAAAAAGAAAAAGAGAGAGATAAAGAGACAGAATGCACATGCATATTTTCCCATCTACCTGTATGACAATCCATCACTTTGATTTGAACAAACCTAGCTCCAGGTTTGGCAGCTGTTAAGTTGAACATAGCATTTTTTGAGTGATTGCCTAACCCCATCCTTCACAAAACTCTACTTAGACCTTTGGCTTAATGACCAAGAAGGAATTTCAGTTAAAATGATGGGCAATCACTCATTTCTGACAACTCTGCATACAGGACAAGCAGAAGATAATGAACCAAATCTTTCTCTGTACGGACTCGTGACAAAACCACCAAGTTCGAATATCTTCAGTTTTTTAAATTTTTTCTTTAACACCATCAATGGCATTCCCTGGGAATGCAGACTGGTACTATTTAAGGAATAATGTGGCAATTGATGTCATGTCTTCTCTCAGCTATACAGTCAATTGATTAAGGATGCAGATTTGCATATACTTTCCTTTGTAGATATGAACCAGGTTTTCTAGGGAAGTGAATATGAATTTCTCATTACTCATTCCTTCTTCTAAAGTCATCCAAGTAACATTGTGCCAAAATAACTAGAATAAAGACAGACATTATATTTCTTTGGTGATGGCTGGATGATGCTATATGACACACTGGAGGTGAAAATGTATAATGATCTACTTAGCGTCAGTGGTAACATATGGAACCTTTGAGTTAAATCTCACTATCAAGATGCTTCTGAGATAGGAACATGGACATACACATACACACACGTATGTATGCACATAAATGTAGCCTAGTTAATATTAGAGGTCTGTAAGTATAAAATGGGAGTGGGAGAACCATATAATAGCTTAAAATCCCTACTGGAATATGATAAACTAATGGTAGCAATAAGCCTGCAAACAAAATAGCCCTTTGTTAAGCTCCATAGATGCAGCAGATTTTTAGTTCAAACTATATAATGATGATTCATATGACACCTCAACAATATGGTTCTCCTAAATCAGTGGTGGCGAACCTTTCAGAGACCGAGTGCCCAAACTGCAACCCAAAACCCACTTATGTATCGCCGGATCCTGGGAGGGGGTAGCCCACTGGGTGGGCATGGCTATGATGGTCATGGCAGACTGGATGGGCGTGGCCAGGGTGGGCGTGGCCAGCTTGATGTTGCTCCTGAGGAGGGATGCCTGTGGGGGCTGGGCAGAGTTGGGAGACATCCAGGGGGTCTCTGGTGGGTGGGGCAGTGGGCAGGAGGGCATCTTGCTCAGCTGATTGCTTGTGGGGGAAGGGGGCAGCTACACCCTCTCCCAAATGCTGCCATCTCACGAAAGCAGGAGGAAAACTCCAAAAAGTGACAAGGAAAAAAAGTTAAAACAGAAGAGTGTCTTGCGATGGTTTTCTTCCCTGGGGGGGGGCATGAGGGGAGGCTTCTGAGCCCTGCAGCTCTTCCGAGGGGGGGGGAGGAGGAGAGTGGGGAGAGGCTGTGCTGGGATCGGGGCTTCTCATGCCTTCCGCTGCCCGCCTGTACTCTTCTGCTGCAGATGCCATGGCTTCGCTTGCCTGGCATGACACGGAAAGCGAGGTAGCAGCCCCACATGTGTCCCCATGTGCGAGTGCACCCCCACCCTGCCAGGTAAGCAGAGCCGCAATGGCTGCCCACCTGTGCTCTCTGCTTCTTCCCCTATGGACATCGGGAGCGCCCACCCCACCTAACCCTTGTCCCAGGGCAGCTGCTGCCATCCCGCACTCTCCAGCCCGTCGCTGGCCAGCCAGGCGTGCCGAGCTCAGGCCTCAGGAGATGGAGGCCAGAAAGGAGTGAGAGGTGTGGCTGCCCGGCTCCTCTGCCTGAGGATGTGTGTGGGGAGAGGTGCAGCCTGGCTTGGCAAGCCACAGTCTGCCTGCAGAAGAAGGAGGAGGATGGAAAAGGAGGGCTGGCCGGGGACGGGCGCAGCACTGTTCACAGGGGGAATCTGACCAGCCCCAGCCTGGAGGGGGGAAGAGGCTGAGGAGTCTAAAGGGAGTCATCCCGGCATGCCCGGCTGGCCAGTGACAGTCTGGAGAGCACCAGATGGTGGCAGCTGCCCCGGGACGAGTGGTAGGTGGAGTAGGCACTGCTCACGGGGGAATCTGACCAGCCCCAGCCTGGAGAGGGGGAGAGGCCAAGGGAGCCCGAAGGGAAGCAGGCATGGTGCTCAGGGGTATCTGCTCTCCATCCCCATGCTCCCGCAGAAGGACTGCCTGGCTTCAGCATCACCTGGACAGGCCTGGCCATGCATCTGCCCAGCGGTGCTGGCGGGCCCGGCCTTTCTTTCTTTCTTTCTTTCTTTCTTTCTTTCTTTCTTTCTTTCTTTCTTTCTTTCTTTCTTTCTTTCTTTCTTTCTTTCTTTCTTTCTTTCTTTCTTTTTCTTTCTTCCTTCCTTCCTTTCTTCCTTCTTCCTCCCTTCCTTCCTTCCTCTCTCTCTCTCTCTCCAAAGTCCAAACTTATGTGTCCTCCTTCCCCCGCTAGCCTTCTGCAAAGCGCAAATGGACACCGCGTCCTACTTGTCTCCTCCAAACTCACGCACACCATCGCTTCCAAAGGCTGTCTGTTTGCTCACTCGCTCTCTTGCTGCACTCCCACCAAAACCTGCTTTTATAGGTTCCCCTCTCCCCGCCCAGCTCTCACGGCTGTTCCCATGAGAGCACTGCTGGATTCAGTTTCCCTACCCTCTCCAGTTCCCACTAGCCAGGCGCACATGGAGAGGGGGAGGGGAGTGTCTCTCTGGTGCATGTGCCAACAGAAAGGGCTCTGTGTGCCCAGTCTGGCATGTGTGCCATAGGTTCGCCACCACAGTCCTAAACCATATGGACACCTAGCTGTGGTTAAGCAATTTGCACTGGAGACAATATTCTAGTTCAGGGGTCCCCAACCCCCAGTCCATGGACCGGCACCGGGCTGCGGCATGCCAGAAACCAGTCCACACAAACAAGCAAAGCCCCATCTGTGGGATACAGGCAGTACAAGAAACCACACTCCCTCTGGTCCACAGAAAAACCTCTCTCCATGAACCGGTCCCAGTTGCTCAAAAGGTTGAGGACCTCTGCTTTAGTTCATTCTAACATTAATAGTGGTAGGGAAACTAAGTAGATTTTATGGGTGGGGGATGATTTCTGTCTACCCAAACAATATATATTTATAATATTCTGTAATTTAGGACTCAGACAAATGACTTTTCTTCCATGTTGGTTAGACTTCTAAGGATTTAAATGAGATCCATTTTTATTTGAGGAGGAGGAGGGGGAAGGGAAGGGAAGGGGAGTAGTAGTAGTAGTAGCTCAAAATAAGGACAACCCTAACTCAAAAAGTGAAGGACTAACCAGAATTTTTTCCCCCAAGGCATACATTTTCAGGGGCTGTGGCTAAAGAAATGATGGTGTTGCCATAAGGCTTTCTTCTTTTCATGGTTTTGGGGAAATAAGGAATAGGAGGTCCTGAGCATGCAAAATAAGACTTATAAAGGCTTAATGCTTTATCCCTTTTTTCCCCAATAACTACCTTCCATCTGAAGTAGAAGAGGAGAAGAGGAATGTGTCTTGGAGAAAGTCCTAAAATATACTCTTGTATCCAGATCATGTGAAAATCAAGTGAACCAATGGGACTGCTTCATCGGATCTGTGAGAAGCAGACCATTTGAAACATCTCATATTTTGCCCATTGTGGGGATAAATTGGTGCACATTATGGGACTTCAGTGAAGCAACTCAAAACCTGAACTGTGCAAAACGCTAAAAAGAAATATGATTTGGTGAATGGAGATGAGAGAAGAATATCTTAATTATAAGGACTTGCAGGTATGTTATCATTATTTCTTCAGATTTCAAAATAAAATCTCAATGTAGAATATCTTTATGGTTTATTAACCAAACCTTTCCATGAATTTAATTTATGTGCTCACTTTTATTTGGCAGTTCTGCATCTTCAGTTGAAAATTGAAGCCTTAGATAGATAATTTAAAGCAATCTTTAGTTTAAGCCACAGTCTCAAGAAATTCTAAATGTTATCTTTCTTTACTGCATCTTTAAATATGAGTTGAGGTCAGCTGTAAATCAACTCAGACATCAGTAAATCCTCTATAGCAGGGGTGTCAAACTGCCGGCCCGCAGGCCGGTTTCATCATACTGAAGCCACACCCACCCCATTGCCGGCAATGCAAAAAGAGTTGCGATACATCGTGACACATCACGTGACATGGTGAGTTTGACACCCGGGCTCTATAGCGTTTTCTTATAACAACTTCTCTGAAAGTTGAAGTTTTTTGTATATAACAGAAAGTAAAATTTAGATACAGCGCCTGTTCAATTATATTGTTCACTTGGAACAATAGGAGGCATCCTGGAGGTGACCAGTTAATTCTAGCTGCAAACTACTCCTAGTGGGAGGGGGGACTTAATCCATTTTTGGAGTTCTTGATGTTTTCTAAGCTAGATTGTTTACTTGCAAACATTTCATTATCCAACTAGGTAACCTCAGTTTGAGTGACTGTTAGAATTTTCTGCCTGTTTATATAGTAGCTTGTCCTGCCAGTTTTGATGGAGATGTGGTTTATTTGTTGGTAATTCTTTGATTATTGTTTTCTACCTCATTATTTGTCTGGTGTTAATCACTGCTTATATGACTGTTGGTTGCTGCAGATGATATGTTCTACTCTTTTTGTTTCCTTCCTAGATTTTTTTATTGTCTCTTTTATTGTCTGTTCCTTTTCTAACAATAACCAGAATAAAAGAGAGGAGAACTATGGGAAAATACAGGAGAATCACCAATGCAACTGATTACCTGTATCAAATTATATTTGAGACAGACCAATGGCATTTGTAAAAGCCTTATCTTATAATATTTGTATATATAGGGATGCTAAGTTTGTAACAAATTAGATTGAAACATTTAAAAGGGCATAGATGGAAATGTACAATAATCAAAATATACATAGCTTGTAGAATTGCAGATACTTCCTTTTATGCCTGTCTGTACAAAGAAAAACTGGAGAATGCAGAGCAATTGAATATCAAAGAGAGATGCCACAT
>NW_015386105.1:89213-118937 GCF_001527695.2 Protobothrops mucrosquamatus | reverse complement strand
CTAGAAGGTTTGTATTAAATTCTGACAGTTGGAAATTAGAGGTCCATTCTACACTGTGTAGCTTTTGCAGACAGCTGAGTAATTCTGGGAGTTGAAGTCCACACATTTTAAAGTTGCCAAGTTTGAAAAAAAAAATTGACCTAGGTATACCTGGAATCCAAGCACCAAAAGGAAAATGGAAAGAAAATGTGAAGATAGACAATTAACAAAAGAGTAAAAAGGAGGAAAAATAAATTGAAGTAGAAAGAGGCGAGTCAAGAGACAGACAGGAAGCAAAAGAGAATACTGATTTGGCCACCTCCATTTTCACTTCAGCTGTGCTTCTACCTGGGAATAAAGAAATGCAGCTTAGGTGATGAAAAGCAGTTTCTATGCCTTGTTATATCCAGCTTTAGTAATTTAATCACTGTGTTTTGGTAGTAATGAATGAGAAGAAAGAGGGCGAGAGGCTGACTCTTCCTGTTGGTCACACCTCTTCATCTAATTCTATGAATGCAGAGATAATACATATGGTACTAGATCCTATAATGGAGGGATGTCAAACTGATGGCCAGTGGGCCAGATGTGTCATGTGCAGGCCACACCCACCCCAGCTCCGTAAAGGCAGAAAATGTCACGATATGTTACGTTATGTCACATGATGCGATTGTGTTTGACACCCATGGATATATAATGGATAGATCCTATGAATACATAATCTTGTTTTGCATATCTGGACTATATGATTTGGGCTACTGTGTAATGTATCATACACAACACTGCACAGACAAACCATACAAGGTTCATATTTACATACCATCAATAAAACTTGGTTAAAGTGTAGAACTTGGGGCCATATTCCCCGCTTTAGATAATGCATTCTGAACTATTATAAATATAAACAAATAATTTGTTTCTTCAAGTATTCAAAATCTAAACTGCATTTTTAGAGGGGACTTAGCACCGGTTTCTTTTCTTGGAAAGCTCTGCAGAGCATATGGGGCTACTTAATCACAGTAGGTCAAAACAGTCAAGATGGCATCTCCCACCCCACAATCAAAGCCTCATCCCACATGTGTAAAAAGTTTGCTTCAATTGTATGGCCGCACCTTAACATTTTTTTTTAAATCTCTGCTAACCTCTCTAGATGCACTATTATGTTGCCATATTTTGCCATAGGAGGCTAAAATGCAAAAATAGGAGAAAAAAGGTCTTATTTGTATTTTTGCTTAAAAATAACATAACCATCATTTGGCGTGAGGGAGATCAAAAATATTACCTGAAGAGGGTTTTTTTCAAACAACTTATTTAGACTATCATTCCCCTTCAGGTTAAATTCTTGTTTAAACCGATTACAATTCAAGGCACCAAAGCCTTAGAGCATCACAGCTCTAAAGTTGCTGTGGCAATTTGTTGCCATGTCAGTTGTGAAGCTGTATTCTCTATGGGAAACGATCCCTGCTTAATATACTCACTCTGTTATAGTAGACACATCATCCATTTATTTATATTTAATTTATAAGGCAGTTCCTATGATACCCCAAGATAGTTTACATGGTATTTTCCCCCCTCAAATATATCCCCATAACAGTAAATCTGTGTGTTATGTTGGGCTGAATGAGAATGATTGGCCAAATGTCTCCCAATGAGCTGTGTGGCAAATTAAACCTGAATCTCTGCTGGTCTAAATCGGGGATACTATTTTGCTTTCATTCAGGAGCAAAGCTGCCTTGATCTAAAATCCTCTCTGGCTTATCCAGCAAACTGCTTCTTTGATGTAGTGTAGTTCTTGTTCTGGAACTCAGCCCAGAGTTCCTCTGGGAGTTCAGGTTTTATCCCTTGATATCTTGCATGCCAAAAACAAAGTCTGTGTTTGCATTGCACACTTGTTTGTGAAAACTGAATTGCAGAATACTCAGGTAACCCATTTCTCTGGGTTCAAACAACACATTGAACTGCAAGCTAACCACACACAAGATGAGTTCCCCTCCCATCCATTATGCTAGAGCAGGGGTGTCAAACTCGCAACGTCACGTGACATATCACGACATATCGCGACTTTTTTGCCATTGCCAGCAATGGGGTGGGTGCTGTTTTGTCATGATGCATCTGGCCCGTGGGCCGGCAGTTTGACACCCCTGTGCTAGAAGGAGATTGGCTGGTTCATTATGTCATATACATGTACCCAAATTTTCATTTCCTGAATCATCTATTAATTGCCTTAAGGCAATGGCCATCACAATGATGCTACCAATCCCATTGAAAGTACAACTGATTTCTCAGGATCTCAAAAATCTTTAAAATGGTATACATGACATAGAGACTAGGCACATCTAATCTGGAATCAATGGAATTACAGAAAATAAGCACTGAGGAAGAACTGAAGTTGTATTTTACACTCCTTTTGTTTTTGAGTCACACACATGCACCATGTAACCCAGGCATGTCAAACTCGCGACGTCACGTGATGTCGTGCAACATATCAGGCCGGTTTTACCATTGCCGGCAATGGGGTGGGCGCGGCTTCCACGTGACGCGTCCGGCCCATGGGCCGGCAGTTTGACACCCCTGAAAACCCATTCTGCTTTCTAGCCTATTTCCCTTCAGTTTCTGTATTATTATCAGGTTACTATCTAAGGTCAGTATCCTTTTTCTGAATTACATTCCACACTAGGAGAGTTCAAGTTTTTCTAATAATGACTCAGGCTGTCATTACCCTGTATATGTTTGTATGTGTGAAGAAAACTTGTTGGGAAAAAACAAGGCTGTTAGAGCCAGACAGATATTTACATCTGAGTCCAACTCAGTATGCAATGATTCTGTGTTACAAGAACTGTGATAGACGTTCAGAATTAAAGTTTTGAGGCTCAGAATTCTAATGATCATCTTAAGCCACATTCTGCCTAAATTAACAGCATTGCACAATAAAAACATAAAGGTAAATTGGCTGTTATGAGTTAATCTAGTGAACTATAATTGTGTTTCCATACTGAGCACTGATTTTACAGCCTTCTCTGTTTGATCTTTTTTAATTTTGCATGCTGATGGGAGTCACTGCATGTGAGTTTGGCAGCCATATAAATTTGTTAAATAAATAAATAATGCCTGCATCAATCTGAAGTGGTCAATAAGTAAGGTCATGATGCCATCTGTATTGTTTTCTGATGTTGCCTCTGGTGTAAGAGGTGATGAAGTATAGCAATTTTTACATACTTTGAGGCTGTCCTTGGATGCTGGCAGCTTAACTTGGAAAAAATACATTAATATAGCTGAGGACAACTTGTCTCAGTTCTAGGCTGAGGAGGCAATAAGCAGAAAAACAAATGATGTTACCAGGGTATGTCTGCTCCGTGATGTAAATGAAATAGAGTAAATTGAGGTGATTGAGGACCATTATGTAAAATTCCAGCTAAGTGTTCAGGAATAAATTAGCTGTAGGAGGAGAAAAGCATCAGAGAAAACAGAAACTGGAAATATCCAGAATCACTCAAATCTATTACTCTTTGTTCATATTGGTACAGTTTGTTTTTTTTTTGCTTGTCTAAACAAGCAATGGAATTTACAAATTCCACTAAGAAGGCAGAAAACCTTCATAGAAAATCCTGACATTATTATTAAGCACTATTTGCAAAAAGATGCTTTACTGGAATTATATACTGAATACCTGCCACAGAATTCAATAGTTATCTGTGCTTTCCTACCCTGCCCACCTCCTTTTAATAGTACTGTCTCAATGGGATTCTGTTCAGAATTGTTGAACATCATTCTGCTTTAATGCACTGTTGGGCATATTTGGTAGTTGTAATGTTGCCTGAGAGGAGATTGAAGGTGATGATGGAAACTGGGTGGGGCTGTGAATGAAGCTTCTAAGGTGGGATTTAGGGTACTTCATTCTGTTTATTGCATTTCTTTGGGCTTACACTGCAGTAGTGTTTCTCAACCTTGGTAACTCTAAATCAGGGGTCTTCAAATTTGGCCCTTTTATGACTTGTGGACTTCAACTCCCAGAACTCCTCAGCCAGCATGGCTGATTGAGGAATTCTGGGAGTTGAAGTCCACAAGTCATAAAGGGCCAAGTTTGAAGACCCCTGTTCTAAATACATGAACTACAGCTTCCAGAATTCCCAGTTATCAATGTTAGCTGGGGAATTCTGGGAGTTGAAGTCCACATAAAGTTGCTAAACTTGAGAAAGATTGCATTACAGCTTTCATGTGTTTTTTGCATGATGTAGTGCTGAAATTCAGCACTACAGTTTACATCCTGAAGTCAACTTTTTGTCTTCATGATATAAAATTAAAGTTAAAATTTCTAATTGTAACTGGTTGCTTATACATTTTTGAAGGAAAATTAAAAAGCGTTCTAACCTGTAAGGGTCAGATAAGAGTAGCATGATAATTTCTAGGACACTGAATAAGACAGTATTTATATTGGGAACATTCAGTGACATCCGTTGTCTCTGTCCCCATTCCAATAATCGCTTCTGGAAAGATTAGCTTAGCTTTTCCTTCTTCTACATATGATACTATAATCTTATTTTCCACATGATCAATTCAATTTTACGATGTCCTGCTCACTTTGATATTTTCATCTGAAATAGTGCCTGCAGGTCAAATATTATCTGTCACCCTGATTTTAAAATGAAGAGTCCAGATTGGTCTCCCTTCTAGTCTTTCTATCTAGCATATCATGAGTATTGACCAAGTCTGATGTTTTTTGATAGCATAAGACTGGATAGCATAGAATGTAACTCAGAAAGACAAAAGTAGATTGTAGACTTGATTTACTTGTACAGCCTGATATGGTGACCATTATCCCCACACCCTCCTTGAGCTTTTAAAACTAAAAATTGACCATTTTCACAAAACTCCAATTTTGTCCAATCTGGACCTCAAATTCTGCTATGAAAAATACAGATAATTATGTATTGTTGATACAAGCTGATAGGTAACGTTAAGGTGGCAATCAGATGTACTGGCTTTTATTATTTTTAACCCTCTTCACCCTACCCTAACTAAACATTTTCCACAGAAAAGAGTTAGTTAAATGCTAACCAAGACACTGGATCTGAACAATTCACTAAGTTGAAGTGCAATTATCTAATTTGTGCTCTGTGAGCTCTGCAGATTAAAAGTTGACCTCTGTCTTCATAGCATAAACTGGTCCAGAATGCGGCCGCGCGGGCGGTGTTGGGAGGGACTCGTCGCTCCCATGTAACACCGCTGCTGCGCGAGCTGCACTGGCTACCAGTGGCTTTCCGGGTGCGCTTTAAGGTGTTAGTTACCACCTTTAAAGCGCTCCATGGCATCGGGCCTGGATATCTCCGAGACCGCCTTCTGCCACAGATCCCCTCTCANGTCTGGCCTAGGGAGAATTTTTAAATAGGGACAATTTTAATTTAAATTTTAATTAATTATACAGCGAAAAAAAAATATTTGGTTTTTAACAGGTTTTTATGGGGGGATGATGTTTTATGTGTTTTAATATGCTGTAAGCCGCCCTGAGTCCTATAGGGAGAAGGGCGGCATATAAATCCATGTTAAATAAATAAATAAAAAATAAATAAGAATGGTAGACAGTTAAGTCTTCCTTCTCTGGAACTATTTCACAAGCTACTGTTTTCTGACTCATTGACAAGCCAGGGCTATAAAACAGGAACTAATAGGTACTGATAAAACCATGATTTATTTATTTAAACAATTTATATGGCAGCCTATCAAATCCACCTAGGATTTGTTCCAGATTGTCCAACTAAAAGATGATAGATGTCTCTAAGCTACAAAATCTTGGCTTGGAGGTGTCGACATTGACGTAATTGTGCTCTATTACTGTGATTAATGAATAAGTGGTATTTATTTATTTATTTGTGTATTTATTTGACTTACATAGCTGCCCATCTTACAACAGCAACCCCAGATAGCCTACAATATTTATAACAATCAATAACATAATATGAAACAAGATGTACTTCCAGGAGATTCTTTTTGAAATAAATGATGATTTATTGTGAAGTATTATAGGTCATAGGATATGTCTTTCCATCAGGTCATGAATAGGCAGCATCTCATCAGGCTTTAAATAAATAAATAAACATTGTAGTTAGAAAACTAATCTGCTGCAAAACACAGCCTCGGTCTCTGATGCCACATTTATTTGCAACAATGACTTTATTACAGCTGAAAGCAGCTTTTAGGATTGATTTGCCTTTAGTTAAACAAGTTTTATTATGACTTGTATGTGCCCAGGGGGAGCTATTTTATGTACAGACAATTGTCCCAATATAGCTGTTTTGTGAATCTCCCTATTATAGGCTCTAAAAATTAAAAGGAAAATGGTTATTACCCAAAAAGGTTGTTTACTCAATTCAGACCATAAACCTCTGGAAGGAAGTCCTTTAATGGACTTGTTTGAATGTATAATAATCACAGGTGTCATTTGTGAACTGCCATTTTTTGTGTACATTATTCCTAAGAGCTTCATTTCCATTTTCTTTGCTCCATGAAGACAATATAATATGTCCAATGTCACACAGAACAGCAAACAATACTTGCAAGCAGATGAAGTCTTATGGCAATCCAAAAATCTGATAAACTCAACAATTTCTGAATGTATATATCAGAGTGAAAATATATACAGTAAACATATTTTATGTAATAGTACATAGTCTTCACTCCATTCTGCATCTTTATCTTTTCCTAGACTTACGCTTTTTATCTTCATTTGACAGATAATGCATAGCATGTACTGTATTTCATCATATAATGAAAGCTTTTTAACTGATTGAATTTTAACTTCTTTCTAGATTCCAGAATGTTTGACCTATAGTTAGATAAGGTTCAGAAACTTGAGTTTCTAGCAAGGTTTATGTTTGAGTGCGATTTCCACTGGCATTTGATTCAGGCACATTTTGTTTCACATGTATGAAATAAATCTAGGAACTGTAACGTTCATTGTGCCTCAAGATATTTATTTATTAATTATTTGGTTCTCATCTCTTTGATAGAACCTCTTAGTTATAGCTTAGGAGTCACTCCTGGAGAAAGAACATTATCTCTCTCCCTAAGCAGACATTATCATTTTGTGATTAGTCAATGTAAATTGAGTGATTACTTGGCAGCACATCTAGCCAAAGGCACCTGCAATCACTCTCTTTAATGTCAAGTGTTTCTGCCAAGCCTTACCAGAGAGTGGAGTCACTCATCTGTGTCTTTCTCTTACCCATCAGAGGAGGAGACATGCATCAATTTCAGACTGCTGGTGAAGTACCAGAGGTGGAGAGATGTTTGTGTATTGGGGGAAGAGAAGGAGAAATGCATGAAATGCAACAATAAGAAGCCATCATGTCTAAGTCAAAAGTAACTGCAAAGGTGTCATCCCAGGAGTAAAGGTCGTTGAATTTTTTGCATATATTTTTTGCAATATTAAGATTTTTAAAAGGCTGAAAAGATCATTCAACATTGGTCCCTTTTGAGTTCGAAATCTTATCTTTATATTTTTTAAAAGTGAGGTGGCCTAACTTCAGTGAAAGTTAATAAAGATTAGATGAGAACAATGGCTGTGATATAGGATAGACAAATTTAGGTCCATTAAAAATGATACATGAACAGTATATTTAATTTTGGGTGTTTGCCTTTAAAGCATTGTTACTCTGACAACTGCCTGAACTAATCCTTCTTTCAGTTTTCTTGGCAAGAGATTTAGAAATGGCTTGCTAGGACTGAGTGACAATGACTGGGTGATAGTCTTCTAGTTTCTAACTACAACATCAAATTGGCTATGTCTATTTAAATATTTGCATGTGCTTTTTGTTGAAAGTATGCTATTAGATATACAAATCTATCAAACACTTACCCGACAGAAGCAATCAGAAATAATTAAGGAACACAAGGAAAATAACTGTTTTTTTATCATGCAATTATTGAATTAGTTGAAAAACTCGGCTATAAGCTGTCCTGATTTTGGACAAAAATGCACAAAATGTACATTTTCTCTGCTTCCATATTTGCTCTCTCCTGATATGTGAAAAGTAATTCATCTGTCCCATTGCAAAGTGAACTTGCCAAAAATTCAGTTAGTTTGCAATAGCACAGCACACAATCATCAGTACACATTGGCCCATCAAAAGCCTTGTGGATTAAAGTTGCTTTAAACTGTCTTTGCTGTTTTTTGAAGCTGAACTCTGTCATACAAAACAAACTATTATGAACCAGGACTTCTGGAGACAGCAAAAAGCCACCTTCTCTTTCTATGCAAATTGTAAATTTTGTTTTGCCTGTCTAGAAAGTGGGTCAGAGAGGCAAAAAGGAATGGACAAACTCATAGGAATATCTTCTAATACAGAAACTTATTTTGGGAATATTTCTCGTAACTGATTTGAGGAATTGTTTGCCTGCAGCAAATTTGATCCAATATCCGAAGTTAACAGCCTTTTAAAAATAATAAATTCAATAATTTGGCAAATTCTTTGCCAAACTACACTCCTACAATGTGTTTTTAGACACACAGTCATTTCTGTTGCTCCTTGGATCTGTTTATGATTTTTTATAGATTTATGAATATATGATGGCCTGCGACTGTAATAAAATCCTACCACAAACATGATAATCAAACAATAAAGGACAAGTAATTATTTTTTTTAAGTAATCATGCCATTAGTTTTAACACATTTTAATTTACCTACTAAAAATTTCTCAGCATGACATTAGTGATTATAGAAGTTGAGATCCTGGAGGACATCAAATTTGGAAACCTGAACTAGAACTTGTTTATGGATTTGCCTTATCATGATTCGAACTGGCTTCATTTTCATTTATAACACAAATCAGGTTTTTGACACTATAATCCTAGTGCACATTCTCTTAAATTCAGTGGGTTTTAATCTTAAGTGTGCTTAAGACTGCAATCTAAGACATAAAATGTTTGCTATTTTAATAAATATGGGTTTTGCTAATAACTCCTGATGACAATTCAGCAAAAAGACAGAATTATTTGCATCTCTTTGTGGGCCTCTAGTGCGCATCTGGATTTTGTAGATTAAATATAATATTCCTAAGAACATGACAATATTTGATCTCTGAAAGTATGTAGTGTTTTCCAATCTAGTATGTCACTTATTTACTCCTTTCAAGGAAACATGATTAGTTTTCCTACCACATTCTATCCCTGTTTCATAAAAAGGTTTATGAGCATATTCATGCTAGAAACAAAGCCTTGTAATTTACTCTTTTACTTAATTTACTTTTGCAGGAACC
Source organism: Protobothrops mucrosquamatus (assembly GCF_001527695.2). NCBI lineage: Eukaryota > Metazoa > Chordata > Lepidosauria > Squamata > Viperidae > Protobothrops > Protobothrops mucrosquamatus. The sequence continues at coordinate 109,709 of NW_015386105.1, read as the reverse complement.
TGACTGACTTCAGGTTTCTCTTCTTTGAGCCTTGGCAACTTGTTGAAAGTTCATTCTTGTCCAGTGAGTCTAAGTGGTTATCTTTAAAGGGGGAAAGCTTATAACCTTTTCAGGAATGAAAATTCAGCTGAATAAAACAAGTTATGGAAATACAGTGGTACCTTGGTACTCAACTGCTTTGAAACTCATTGAATTTGGTACTCATTGCATTTTGACATGAGAATTTTGTCCTGGTACTCATCGTTTGTTTGGTACTCAACACACAAGCTAGAACTTGTTGGTGTCAGCTGCCTTGTGACTCACTATATTATTCCTTTCGGGAAAATTGTTTTTACTCATTTTTTTGGTACTCATCGCACCTCCCAGAACCAATTAGCGATAAGAACCAAAGTACCACTATAGTGAAAGAAAGAAGTTTTCTTACTGACATACTATTCACCAAGAATTAGTCAAAATAAAGGCAATATTATAACAGGTTAATAATTTATTTCCTTGTTTATCAATAGTCTTAATTGGAAAATGAAGAATGCGTGGTCTCAACATAAAATATTTGCTTAAGTAGGTGTGCAACAATTAAACAAAATAGTTTTGTTTTGCTATTCTTCCCAGGCATGTTTGAATCTTTTGTATAGTTTGTGAACAAATTGCCTCGACAGACAAGATTGAAGGTCTAGAGCAGGGGTGTCAAACTGCCGGCCCGCAGGCCATATGCGTCCTGAGGAAACCGCGCCCATCCCATTGCCAGCAATGGGGAAAAAGTTCTGATACATCACGCAATGTCACATGACGTCGTGAGTTTGAGATGTCTGGTCTAGAGCTAGGTTTCTCAAACTTGGCAACTTTAAGATGTGTGGACTACAATTCCCGGAATTCCCCAACCAGCCATGGAAATTAATGTCCACAGATCTTAAAGTTGCCAAGTTTGAGAAAGACTGGTCTAGAGTGATGGATGTATCATTCCTGTCCACCAACTTCATAGTGCAAACTAGAGGAGAGATTACCTGCCTTATGAGGTTATTTTCTGGATTGCTTTTTAAATTGTCTAAGATGAATATTTTAGTGATTGTACTTAGTGGGAATGGTTTTTCCAGGGGAATTCAGTTCCCCTGTGTTAAATCTGATAACTTTTAATTTTCTCAGCCCTTTGTTTTGGGTGCTTCTGTTTCAGGTTAGAAATTAAATTTTTGACTTCATATTTTATAAACAGATGGAGACTTCTTTTTGTTTTCTCTTCATTCTTGTACCCAGTCTGTGAACCAGCTTGGAGAACCTGATTTTCTTTTACTAACAGCATTGGCTTTCCAATTGTATTTGTTATCTCCTTAAATCCTGTTCTGAAACAATAATAAGATGTTATAGAAATGGATGGCCTTCAAGAACTGAAACGGAAATGTAGTTTTAAAATAATCTATAAAACAGAATTTCCCTTCAGCAGAGGCTTATTGAACCTAGTGTATTTTGCCTTTATTTTTTTTCCCAAGTTGCTTCTGGCATAGGAGATACATACTTCAAAAACAAAGAGAAAAAGGATCTTTGCCAGTGAACAATGCAATAGTTTTCTGCCAGACAAGAAAGTCAGTAGAATTTTTTTACCGTTTTCTTTGCAGCTGCTGTGCAGAGGTTGCTTTCCTGCCTGCCTGCCATCGTCTTTCTTATTTTTTTCAAAGACAGTCCCATTTCTGAATATTTAAAAGGAAAATTTTGAATAAATGGGTTAAGGAAAAAATTCAAGGGAGAGTTTTTTCCTTCAAAGTCAAAACCCCTGAACTAAATTCTTTAAAAAAGTATAAATTAAAACATAGACCTCTGGTCCCAGTAGTCCATGAGTTTAGGTTAAACGTTAAGAAGTAAATACCATAGAAAAGAAAACTACAGATAATCCTTGAGTTATGACAGTAATGGAGACTTCTGATTACTATCGAAAGTCAGGATGAGCATTAAATGAATCACCTCATTAACAATCCTGCTCTCCCCAATGCATTTGTTAAACAAACACAGGGTTTATTAAATGGAACATGTGGTGTGTCAGGATGGGGGGGGCTAGTACAGGCACAAGACCACCTTTCTTGGGCCTCACAAGGCCTTCCACACCCTCTGAGGTACTCCATGATCTGCTTCCCACCCCTTGGGGTCTCCACAGCTGCTTCCCACCCCTTGGGGTCTCCATCCCCATCACAATCTCACTTGCCTTCTGAAGAACTGCAGAGCTCAGGAGCAGGGGATGTGAAGAGAGAACAGGCTGCTCTATTGCCGGGCCACATGGCACAATCCCACAAATAGCATCTTTTTCTGAGAGCAGCTGCAAATTGCGATAATGATGGAGGGATGACTTATAGAACCTGGTTGCCCAATATCTGCAAGGATGTGGCAGGGCAAGATGAGGGGGGAGGAATAGTTGGGTGGGCATGTTGCAGAGTTTTTGTGGTCAGGGGGAAATGATTGCTGCATGCTCCAGGCATCATAACTTTGAAACAGGGTCATATGTAGCTTTTGGAAGATCTGCTGTATCTTCAAAGCAGTTGTTAAATGACCTGTCAACCTCAAGGACTATCTGTATGGAATGCCATTAGAGATGCCATTTGATAGTTCCTAGAGTAAACCCCATTGAGCTCAATGGAATGTACTTCTATGATGCAACTACAGTGAAAAATTTTCACCCTTCCATTCTATCTAATCTGAGTCCCAGAGAGTGCCTGAGCAGGTTTTCTTGGCAAAGTTTTTCAGAAATTGCCTCCTTCGTAGGGCTGAGAGAAAGTGACTGTCCCAAGGTCATCTAGATGTCTTTGTGCCTAAGACAGGACTAGAACTCACAATCTCCTGGTTTCTAGCCTGATGCCTTGACTACACCAAACTAGCTCTTACATTGTAAATTAGTAGTTACTAAATGCACAACATAAGCAATAGATTATTATCATTACTTTTGTTCTGAGCTTTCACTGATTCATAGTTCCATAGATGAAACTTAATTATCTTAATGATACCTTAATAATTTATAAATAATTTCCATTCACATCATCAATATCTGAAGTTTGTATGTATGATACTGTAGCTTCCATAGCCTCTGACAGCCTCTGTATGATATACTGGTAGAAGCTTAGGTGTTGGACAAGAAATGGAGAGTCCCAGGTTCTAATCCATCTGCAGGCATGGTGCCTTTGGGATATGACTCCCTCTCAACTAAATCTATCTCATAAGATTGTTGCAAGAACAATAGAAGTGAGTGTTACATAGGCTGCTTTCAGCTCCTGTATGGGAAGTAGTATTTGAATCCAATAAAGAAATAAATCTATACTGTCTGAAGATGCATGCATTTTTTCTATCCTTAACAAATCATCCATGTGAAGCAACTAACAAGCAATGTTCTGTGTTATAAAATAGCAGCAAAACCAATATTCTTTAAGAAGGTGACTCCAATAGGAAATAATCCCAGTGTTTCATGACCACCTACATAACCTTATAACAATGATCTAAAGTAGGCCACAAATGTTGTATCCACTCAAAGATAGAAAGCTGTGCTTGATAAGCTATAATGAGCTGACACAGCTGTATGTGATGCAGGCATTTCGCAAAGAGACGTAAAATCAAGGTGAAGTGCTTTCCCTTTTTTGATGTATATTTATTGTGTGGATGCCTAAGGCACTCTTACCTTGCAACAACTTTATTAATTAGGTTTGTAGCTATAGCAACTATTGCAAAATGAAAAGCTTACTCATGGCTTAGTAAGAGGCAACTAATGCAACTAAGGCAACTTATTATGAAGAATATATGGAATTATTATAAAATGTGTCTGGTGTTCAATTGGGCAATTCATGACCACTGTCACCACATATCACCCCCAATTATTAGTGGAGAAATCTTGCAAGCTAGGTTGGTTTATTTACTTTCCATAACTTAAACCACTTTTATCAATATTTTTGCAAAGCTTCTCCAGCTCATTATTCATGGACCAGTATCTTCAATGTTATGCAAAGCTTTTTCAATAACAAAGCAGAAACCTACATCAAATCAAGGCCTTGGGGGTCTCTTGGAGTCTCCCTCCCAAAAGAAGGTCAAGCAAGGCACAGACTAGATGGCAACTCAGTCCAGAATTTATCTTCCAATGAATCCAATTGCTTTTCTCCTCTTACCTGGCCATATATCTAAACAAGGGACAGAGCAAGTTTAGGATCTTTCCTAACTGTGGTACAAACAGCCAAACATTTTTTTCTGATAGGCTCCTATGACTTTATTTTCATTTCATCCTCACCTTTTGTGAGACAGTCATCTTTAGTAAGACTGATGCTAATGTAATGTTTTCCTTCACAATCTCTCCAATGCCAAGTGCAAACTGTGTAAAATCTGTATCTCCTTGCCGTGCAATACTAAATCAAAGAGGCTGAACCAGAGATGTATTTATTGACTGTTGCAGATTGATTGGGCCTTCCATCTTTTCATTTGACTTCCACTGACATTCTTTGATACCTTTCTGCTATGGTTAACATAAACACCAGGATGTCTAAAATGGAGAACCAATAATGGAAACTATTTTTGCTCAGGGTTAAAATGAGGGGTCCTTGGTGCTCTCTGAGCTTGGTTGTTTTCTTGCAGATGTTTCATTACCCAAACTAGGTAACATCATGAATGCTAGAACTGATGATGTTGCTTAGTTTGGGTAATGAAACCAAACTCAGAGTGCACCAAGGACCCTTCAAAATGGAGAACCTGTGTAGTCAGCAAAAGTTAAAGCAAGGCTGATATCAGATATTAAAAGCCTGCCCATTTGAGAAAGGTTACATAAAGGATGTCTGGCCAAGATATTAATTACATGAAGAGTCCAGTTGCAACAACCTGCCTTTGCACAGCTTTTATACCAAATGCAAGAAGAGAGGTTGTGTCTGGGCCATGAGGATTGGGGTAGAGTTTCCTGCTAAATAGCTATTGATATATTGAGTATGCTAGTATAAAGACTATTCATTCTGCTATAAATAAATATATAAATAAGTATTAATTTGGAAAGTGAGGCAGCAACTAATTTTAATAAAGTGCTTACAGTCCATTTAAACAGGCTTTCTAGAAAAGACAAGCTTTGGAATTTGTGTGTATGTTTTCTCTGTAATATAAGACTTGAAGAATAATGTATTTTTTTAAAAAAAAATGTAATACATTGAATCTATTTAATTGCTATGTCAAAAAAGAGAAAGAAATCATGGTTTTAGAATGAGTAATAAGCAGTTTGCCTCAAACTGACCATGAATTATGGATGTTAACCTCCAAAGTCAACTAGGCTGACTTCATTGAATAATTTTTTAAAATTCCATTCAATCATGTCCAATTCTTGGAGACTGCCTACAACTCGTTACGTTTTCTTGGCAAGGTTTTTCAGAAATGGGTTTCCATTGCCTCTTTCCTTGAGTTTAAACAAAGTAATCCAGGTCACCCAGTTAGCTTTGTGATTAAAACAGAACTAGAACTCACAGTCTTCCAATTTCTAGCCTGATGCTTTAACCACTACACCAATTGGCTCTCTAATTGATGCAATAGGGTTAGCTATTAAAGATCTGGCTAATTCATTCAAAATTCTGTTTTATTCTCTTCATTAGTCCAATATATTTTTAAGTCTTTATAAAAATTTGCATATAGCTAAAATTTTAACATTTCTAAAATATTTGGTCAATACATACTGTATATTGTCAAATGCATTTTGGTATATTTTAAACTAAGAAACACATCCTAACATTCAACATCAAAATGTAATAGGTAACATCCCTAATCTTCAGTTTTCTCAGAAAATGTCAGATCAGTTTGTAGTAATGTGTATTAAAAATAAAGTTATTTAATCATCTGAAAATTATGAAGATTATAGAATTACTGAGGATTAAAGTAGCGTCAGTTCAACTTATTGGATTTGACTGAACTGAGAAAAAACTACAGAAAGAAATATTAATTGTGGCAATGGGAGACATTGTAGAACAATAGAAATTGCATGTTACTGAACAGAATGGAATAACACAATAACAGAGTTGGAAGGGACCTTAGAGGTCTTTTAGTCCAACCCCCTGCTCAAGCTAGAAACCGTACACCATTTCAGACAAATGGTTGTCCAGTCTCTTCTTAAACCTTCCAGTGTTGGAGCATTTACAACTTCTGGAGGGAAGTTGTTCCACTGATTAATTGTTCTAACTATTAGGAAATTTCTTCTTAGTTCTAGGTTGGAATGGAGGGTAGAATAATCAAGTTTGGGAAATATAGAAATTGAAAACTGTAATATATACTTGTATCCTTTCTCTAGAATTAAACCAGGGCTAGAAAGTCTGCAAACATATTCCGAGCGGTATATCTAGTCTAATGAGATATGTCTAATCAAATGGAAAAAAGGAATAGGGGAGACATGATAGCACTGTTCCAACATTTGAGGGACTCCTACAAAGATGATGGGGTCAAATTATTTTCCAAACCACCAAAAGGCAAGACAAGAAACAATGGATGGAAATCTAACCAAGGAGACAACCAACCTAGAACTAAGGAGAAATTTCCTAATTGTGAGAACAATCAACCAATGGAACAGCTTGCCTTCAGAAGTTGTGGGTGCTCCATCAATAAAGCTTTCAAGAAGAAAAGGACAACCATTTACCTGAAATAGTATAGGGTCTCCTGCTTGATCAGGGGGTTGACTAGAAGATGACCAAAGTCCCTTCCAACTGTATTATTCTATGTTCTGTGACACTACAATAACAATTAACTTTGACCATTTGCCTTGGGAGGTTGAGTCTACTGGAAACCAAGTCAAAATACATTTAATCAGTCACAATATCTATAAGGTTGGCTCAACAACCTCAGATTAGTAGTCTTTTAATTCAACAAATGAAGGCATTCAACATTTAATTCAACACTCAGTGTCATATTTTTAAGGTAGGCCAGATCAAGAAATAGGCAAAGATTTCAGAAATTTTGTATAATATAATATAATAAATATAATATAATATAATATAATATAATATAATATAATATAATATAATATAATATAATATAATATAATATAATATAATATAATATAATATAATATAATATAATATAATATAATATAATATAATATAATATAATATAATAATATAATAACATAACTGAAGTCTGTCAGAGTATCCTTCAATTCATTTAAACAGAATCATGAATGTCTTTCTCATTCCTTCTCCATTCCTAGAACTGAGTTTTTTCTTTTCTCTTAATGGTTCAGACACTCTTTCATCAAAGTTATTTCCATACTCCTATGTAGTCTGTTGCACTACACTTGCTCATATCTCAGACTTTGATTAAAGCTTAGAAAATCGCACTTAGTTGAATGTTTGAGATAAGATTTAATATGGGGGCATTATAATTTGTCAGTCTCACCTGCTGCAAATGATTTTATTCAGCTTCAAGAGAATAAATACAAAACCAGAATGTGATTTTTGGAATCAAAGCAGTTTTATTTCTATAGTTTCAAAATAGCATGTTAAACACAAAAGTTGTGCCAGCCACACCAAAAGAAAACTCATGCTGGTCAAATTAATATTTTGTAGCAGCCAAAGATCCAATTTTTACATTGATTCTAATGTTTTAAGCATGGCCTGACAATAAGAAACATCTGTTCCTTTGTTACTTTTTAATAGGAGCATTCAAAGAAGTTTATTAATAACTAATTCTAAAATCAAATCAAATCTTTATTACAGTGATAGACCAGTGTAAGGAGGCTGGGGTGCAGGCAACTAAAAAAACAGTCTGAAAAACATTATGAAAAGCTAGAGGATATATGTATGAAAACAGAAAGTATAAGTAATCCTAAACTTATGGTTTCTTGTTTAATGATGTTTCAAAGTTACAACAGCCTCAGAAAAAGTGATTTATGACCTTTCTTCTCACCGATTTATTCATTATATTCATATGCCACTCCTCTTACCAATAAGGCAACTTCAGCAGTTGAAAAAGATAAATATAGAAATGAATACAACTATATGAAAACCAGAACCAAGGAGATGGATGGGGATAAGATCTTCTTACCTGTCAACCATTTCCAGTGGTGAGCACTCCCGAAACCAATTGACAAAAACAAGTTTTTAAAGCCTTACAGAATCCTGGAAGGCGGGGGGGGGGGGGAGTTCTCACTTCCAGTGGTAGAATGTTCCATAGGGACAGGGCCACAGTGGAAAAGGCACTTTTCCTTGACCCCACCAGTTGGAATTCCTTAGCTGATGGAGTCTGCAACAAGTCCCTTCTACTGGAAGAAATGAGGTGGGTAAATCCCATTGGGAAATATGACCATGCTATATAGGGCTTTAAAGGTAATAACCAACCCCTTAAATTGGACCCAAAAGCAAACTGGCAACCAATGTAACTCATGCAAGCAGTGTTATAGGTGCCGCTCTAAGGGCCCCCAGAACTGTGTGCGCTGCTGCATTATACACTAGTTATAGCTTCTAAATACTCTTCAAGGGTAGCGCCATGTAGACAATGTTGCAGTAAGCCAACTGAGAGATAACAAGGGCATGAATGACTGTGTGCAGGGCCTCACGATCCAGATAAGGGCAAATCCAGATTTAGAGCTGTCACACCATCCCTGCAGTCATGTGATTGCAATTCAGGTGCTTGGATTTATAATTGGTTGCAATGTGCTGTGGTCACATGATTGCAAATTGCCACCTTACCAGCCAGTTTCCAACAAGCAACATCAATTGGGGAATATGGATTATGCTCACCAATCACAGAAGTCACTTAACTACCTCAGTTATTCATTTAACAGACACACTAAGAATGATCATAAAATTGGATCCTGTTGCATGATGACTTGCTTAACAACCACATTGCTTAGCAACCAAAATTCCAATCCCAATTGTGTAAATCAAAGGCTACCTGTATAGAAACAAGAGTCTTAAAGAATCCAAAAGAAGGGGTAGGAACATTAGATGGTTATAGGAAGGTATAAGGGTGAGTATGTGGAAAATACTATCTATCAAATTATAGAATATTATAATGTATAGTACAGTAGAGTACAGTAGAGTATAGTGAACAAGATGCTAATTTAATCTAGTTCATGGCACAGGTCATCATTTAATGAATTTTAAGCCCTCCTGCACAGAACCCGGCAACATTTTATGTTGTAGCAGAGTTGGTATGTAAAAGTAACAGGGACGCACAATTGTCCTGTGTGCCCTGGGTATTTATGAAGTAATGTTGAGATTGGGCTAGTATGAATGTCTCTCTAGTATAGGCACTGGAGGGGCACATGCTTCATTGTCTCTGTGTATCCAGAGTGACAGGGACATCCTCTCTCTGGGTAGGAATCTTCCTGTATTGTCTTTCAAAGACAGCTGAGAAAATAGATAACCAATCCTAAGCGCTGTAGTGTATCAATAAGCAGTCAAATAAGAAGTGAGTTTGGCTTGGGTGAGAGATTGTTAGGAGGCAGGGAAAGGAATGGTCGAGAACAGATATGTAAACAACAAAGACATATCAGCAGCCAGTTATTTGATATTTTATATCTTAAAAGGCAGTTTGGGTGTGCAGACATCTAGGAAAAATGGGTCACAGAGATTCAAAGAAAACCCACCTTAATAACTCAAAACAAATGAGGCTGAGAATTCCTCTTACAGTTGCCAAGATTCTGATTTACCACAGATAGCAATAAAGATGTCTGCTAAACTCTGTTCAGTTTTTATTTCATTTTACCTATCTGTAGGGTGATTGGCAGATGGGTTTTGATTTTGATTTTCAGTTACATCAGCAAAGTATAACCATATATTGTAATGTAGAGGTTAAATAGGGTGCTGGATTAGGATTTGAGAGACCTAAGGTTAAATCATTACTTCAGTATGGAAGCTTGCTGGTTGTCTTTGGGCCAGTTTCTTTGTCTTGGCTGAACCTACTTTCAGATATGGGATAAAATTAGAAGAGGAAGTCCTATAGAACAACATAACAACAATCCCAATTGCTGGAAAAGAAGCAAACCTATATAAGTACTTTTCTATTCCACCAACTGCCTTCTCCTATGTCTATTAAGAGCATCTGGCTGTAATGTAAGGGAGTTCTAATAACAGGACTGGCTCATATAATTCATTTTTCAATGGTCTATCATTCTACTTTGAGAAGAAAATTCAGTAGTATGGGGAGAAGAATTAAAAACACTTTCAGAGTTGCACTTCATAAGAGTTGTATGCTTCTTTAATATCATAGTTAAAAAGTTTCAGAAATGGAATTTCCTATATAGGGAACCATGCTTGGATAAGTCTGCAGACTGCACTTAGTTTAGTTTGGATTCTTCAACCAATTTATTTCCTTATGAATGATTTTCTGCTCCCATCCCTGGATGGTACAGCAAGCAGATAATTCTTGCACTGGGGCCTGCATTGCTTTTGCAAATGGCTTTCTATCATGGTGACATAACTTCTTAAAATAAACATAGCAGGAGAGATCGTTTCTAAATAGTCAGGGATCTGTGTTTCTTCCAGATGAGCATTCCTTGATCTGAATATGTATCAAACTGTTTTATGTACTTTATAGTCTTAGTTCCTTGCATATTGTAAACCATCACTCTCAGCAGCATCAGCCAATGTGGTTAATGGTAGGGGCTGCTAGAAGTAATTGTTTAGCAATATTTAGATAGCAAGTTTTATACTGTTTCTAAAATGAATTGTGCTTTATTGTGAATGGGTACAGTTCTCTAATGTTTTAGGCAATAGGTAAGGAGGTGGGTGGAAATAAATTAGGCATGCATTTTGATGAGAAAATGTCAAAATGTATTGATGAAAACTAATCAAGAGAGAACCTGCCTAGAACTAAGGATAAATTTCCTGATAGCTAGAACAATTAATCAGTGGGACATCTTGCCTCCAAGTTGTGAATGCGCTAACAATGGAGGTTTTTACAAAGAGATTGGACAACCATTTGTCTGAAATGGTATAGAGTTTCCTGCTTGAGTAGGTCTCTTCCAATTCCGTTATTCTGTTATTCTGTATGTATTACAAAAATGGGAAGATGTGAATCTGATTTTAGAAGAAATGCACCTCTTTTGTGGCAAATTCTGATATTAATATGAAAGTGAAACAAATCAAAATTATCAGGAGTATAGAGAGTAATAAATTGATCTTGATAGGTTCATAATCCCCAGCACAGCAACCGCTTTAAATAGGCCTGTGTGGAAAAACACTTGGAAATTTAGTCTGCAGAATGTGTTCTCTGGCCATATTTTTAAGAAATCAAGAAAAATAGCAGAAACACTAAGTTTCTTACTATCTCATAAGCAGTAAAGCATATGGCCAAACAGACTTGCCTATGTGCTATGGCTAAGATTACCTCAGGTTGAGCTAATATTGTAATTGAAACAAATTTCAATTTCCTTCTGCTTGAAGAAAGAAATAGGATTGAGTGAGTTCAGTCAGCTGAATCTCTAAATACAGATACAAACCAACATCCTGCCTCCAAATGAGGGATGGCTAATCTTCCCAACAGTTTTGGCAAAACAGCGTTGTTGTTGTTTTTTTAATTTCAACATCAATCCCACCAAATACAAAATAAGCCCCTTCTGACCAATTTTTGCTTAGCATTTAGATGCCATGGAATAGGCAATAACCACAGTCTTGCCAATTATATATCCATAATTCCTGTATCAAATGTGGGTTCTTCTTGGCATAACATGAAATAAGACATGTTTTCATTAAAGTAAAAAGCATGTTATTTTTGGTGTCAAGATGACTTCCAATTTATCAGCACAGCCTCCTCAGAAAAGTATAAGAGGTCAACTCCGCTTGCTGGAATTAACCTGTATGGAAAGCCTAGCAACTCTGTGTGGAGAGAATGGCACACCTTCTGAAAGCCTGTCCCTTCTTATTAGATAAGGTTGATCACATTTCCATAAAAGATATTGGAAATGGGACATGGATACGCAAGAGAGCGCCAAGCTGCTTTGGCATGGCTGAAGCTAAGCTGATTTCCATAAAGCTGGCAAGACATTCTGAGGACACAGAAAGGAAAGAGCATTACGAAGACAAGATAAACTACAAGCACATTTTCCCCAAAGGATGGATTAGATTGTCTTAGACTAATATATTTATTTATTTATTTATTTAGTGGGTTTATATGAATAGATTTATCAGTAGTAGAGTAAAAAGTATATAAACCCCTGATTACATGATAGGGATATCTATAATTATTCTACTATGGAGAAGCCTGTATAAAAATGCCCTTTTATTAAAAAATAGTGCAAGTTGGAGGACAGTATCAGAAACTTCAAAATATTCTTCTTTCTTTCCCATTCTCTGTTTTTCTCAACATCAAACCTGATGAAGAGCTTTGGAAAATTTGAAATTTTGAATTGCAATTTAATTGGCCTTAATTATCTACCATGTTAGTTGTGGATTTTCCACATGGATCAACATGACTATGATTGCTTTTTAAATATTGTTGTTAGATATAGGATAACTATTTGGAGGTATTCATTTGTGCTCATCAGAATACCTTATTTCTTGTTAAATACAGTGTATCACCTATAGCAGGAGGAGAAAAACATAATGGATCTTTAGATATTGATTCATTGCCCTTTTTTGCTGGCTAATTGATGGAACTTTAGCATGTTATTATATCTATTGTATTCTCTCTGTTGAGTTAGCATCACAGTATGCACAGGATTCTTCCTCTAATTTAAAAAAAATGCATAATTTGTTAAAAATACTGAATCAGTGTAGGAACTCCCTGCACAAGGTTTAGCCATCATGAAAAAACAAATATACAGTTTTGGTTCCTTTTGCACAAGGTATTAATCTTGATGCTTTTGTGATATAAATGGATATGGATTTATTATAGTAACTTAATCCTAAACCAGTTTTGATCCTACTTTGAGAAAAAAAAATCCTGCTTCTGTTTCATGTTCTGCTGCAGTTCTATGATGCTGAATGCACTAAGGAAATCTATAGAAGCTCAGATCAAATCTGGAATAATGTATGGATTTCTACTTCTTAAATTTTGATAAATTTTAATACATTCCTCTTACGTCAGACATTTAGTAATTTGCTAGCCCTTCAATAAATTGCAATCTTAACTATTTTCTTTAATCTCTGTAAAATATATTTTTATTTTTTTATATTTAAATGTATTAACAATTAACATTTAACACAAAAAGAATCAGAAATCTGGTACCTCCTTTTCTAACTAGGAAATCTTATTAAAAGGCATGGACTTTTGTGAGCTGCATACCTCACAAAAGAGCTTTGTAGAGAAGAAATAAAGGGGAAGACAGGCTGAACATGAAGATACAGGTTACATGTGAGATAAAATACAAATATTTTATCAATTAACTTGTAATGTGTTAAAAACCGTTTGTATTTGTCGAGACTTTCTGAGAGTCCCTGAAACATTTGATGTGTGTGAATTCAACAATATCTCCTTTTCTGTAAAGTTCCATTATTTCAAAACAGTGACCTTGAAGTCTGCTATGGAGGGTTCTGGGAAGTTCAAATGCATTGATATTACTTTGTTCTTGTTTTGGATTCTGATGTCAAACTTACTTCTTTTGTGAAGTTTGTCCCATTTATCCTATATAGAATCCAGAGGGGCAGATGTCATATTGGAAGAACAACGTGTGAGGACATGTCCAACCTTATGCCTGCACTGGTTGGGCCTGTGATGGTGCCATTGGTGTAAATGTGGGGGCAAATCGGACTTTTGGCTTTGTCGCAGGATCTGGTTCCTGTATAGGAATCATTGTCCTGTTGTTTCTTGATGCTTGTGAGAGTCTGCTTCTTTTATTTATTTTCTTTGTTAATGAATCTATTCATATAGCAAATAATATGGAAAAAATAAGCATCTTGGTTGAGCATATTTTGCTATACTATCCTATTGGGGATACTATACCATTAACCAATTCAAGCTATTTGGTATAATTTGAGTATTTGAGTATAATATCTACATGTTCTAGAAAACTGACTCTCCAGGTTCAGGTATTTTAAGGTGGAAAACAGGAATGGCCAACAAAAATTGTCAAATGCTTTTGTTGCATCTAATTATAATATTAATAATTGCATATCGGTTATTAGCCAGATAAATTGCATTATTTTTTTATGTATTGGATGTGCCATTAATAAATCCTGCTTGGTCTTCATGGACATATTTGGGATGAAAATAAGGCATTCTGCTAGCTAATAAAGGTAATCCTCGATTTACAACCACAGTTGAGCCCAAAATTTCTGTTGCTAAGCGAGACATTGGTTAAGTGAGTTTGCCCCGTTTTATGACATTTTTTTGCCAAAAAACTGTTGTAAGTCGAGGACTACTTGTATATTTATATTTAAACACTCTCTGCACTGAAATATATTTTAAAGTATCTGAATCTGAAAGTTAAAGTGACGCAAGCTAAGAATTAACAGTTAAAATCTTCCATTTATGAGCTGTCTGATGGATTTCAAAAGTTTGCAATATTTGTTTTAGCTCTAATAATGGTGGGTCTATGAGGGCCTTTCATTAATGTAATGAATGTTGACTCATGGAACATTTGACTAATAGTACCCAAAATACAATAAATAATTTCACTGTTCACAGGAAAAAGTAAATTTATGTTTTAATTGTCTTTGATAACAATTAATTAAATGATTAAATAAGTAATTAAAACATTACAAGAAAATAAATGTCCAAATTTTTGATAGATAAAACATTAGAAAGGAATTCAAATATAATTACATTAGTGAAAAGAGACTCTCAAAACTGACATGAAACTTATTGCATCTGGAAAATGCCAGTTATCACTGCAATATTACAGGCATTATACTTTTTTGCAATAAATTAGCTAAGTGATTTATTCCCAAAGATTAACTTTAGCCCTGAGGACATGGGACATATGTAGAGAATACTATAATCACCTGGGTAATTTAAAAAAAAACCTGAGAGTTATTATTATTAACTTTTCTCACTACCATGTTAAAATTCTAGCCATATAAAAGACTAGAATACTATAATGGAAAACATATTAAAGTAGAGACCAAGTCCAAAGGTATATCAGCTGAATTTCTTCAGAAAAAAATGTCAATTTAAAACCTTGACTCAAAAGGTCTGGGAGAATTTATTGGCTGACATACCTTTTCAGATTAGTATTCAATCCACATGGGAAGAAAAAACAATCTATATATCCACATTGAAAGAGAAGCCACAAATATATAATGACCTGAAGAATCATGAAACAGAACATAGCAGGTTCTACACAGAGCTGTACTATATAAAAATAAGGAGAAGAAAGGGGAAGATCTACAAAATTTCAAGAGTAGAAGAAGTAAAGAAATCCAGCTAAGAGAAATAAAAACTTAAGAAAAAATATTATTGAAGTAGGATAACGTATATAGATATTGGTCTACAATTCAGGGGTAGTCAACCTTGGCTCTTTTATGACTTGTGGACTTCAATTCCCAGAATTCCTGGAACAGCTTAGCTGGCTCAGGAATTCTGGGAGTTGAAGTCCATGAGTCATAAAAGAGCCAAGGTTGACTATTCCTGGACATGAAACATTTAATGATGAATAACTAAACAAATAACACATATAGACGGTTTATATCACGGGTGTCAAACTCACCATGTCACGTGACGTGTAGTAACGTATTGTGACTCTTTTTGCAATGGGGGGGATGCGGCTTCGGTATGATGAAACCAGCCCACAGACACTTCTGTCCCCCGTCCGACTCACACACCCCAACCAGTCAGCCGAGGGCTAAAAGACTGCTCAGCACTGCTAAACACAGATAAACACTTGGCAGCAACTCCGTGGCTGCCTGCCAAGACCTTTACTGATAACTCACAGTACAAATACAAATCAAAGTCCAGGATAATTCCGAAGTGCTACAACAGAAGATTCAGTATTGTTCGTCACAAGAGTTTCAAATGGCACACCCCTTGGTTATATAGCCTGTGGGGTGTGGCCCAGTGACTCAGCNCGTTTGTCCCTCCGACGCTGGCGTGGATCCAGCCAAGACGTATCCTCCTCAGAGTCCGACACACCTGGCTCCTGGCCAATCCCAGAAGCACCTGGCTCCTGGCCAATCCCAGAAGCACCTGGCTCCTGGCCGATCCCAGAAACACCTGGCTCCTGGCCAATCTCCTCTCCGTCGGAAGACACCGAAGGCCGCACCAGAGAGGAAGGTCCTGGAGAGGGAGGCCTGGCCATCTCCTCTCCTTCATGTTCAGAGCCTTCCTCCTCCGATGATAGGGACCCACAGGACGGAGCTGCAACACTATCCCCCACCGCAGGGCCCTTTCCCCGGGTCTGACGGTCAGGATGTGGTCGGGACGGAAACTGGTCGTGAAAGGCCCGTACCAGGTCAGGGGCCTGAACGGAAGAAGCGTCCACCCAGCTGAAATCTTCGGGCCCATACCCCTTCCAGGCGATGAGGTATTGGAAGCGCCCCTTCAGCCAACGAGAGTCCCGAATGCTGTCCACCTCGTACGTCGAGGTGTCGTCCTCGTCGGCTGCGACTGGAGGGGCAGGCGTTGTCGGGCATCGGAGATGGCTCGCTGGGGCCTCAGGGACCAGGAGGGACCGATGGAAAACGGGGTGGAGCCGCATGGAGCGTGGTAGAGTCAACCGGTAGGCCACCGGGTTGATGACCGCCTCGACTGGGAAGGGACCGATAAAGCGGTGGTCCAGTTTCCTCACCGGCCGGTCCGTGGGGAGGTGTTTCATGGACAGCCACACCCAATCTCCGACTTCCAGCAGTGGCGTTGCCCGTCGGGAGCGGTCGGCGACCCGTTTATAGTCCTCCTTCGCCCAGATCAGCTGCCGTCACACCAGTTGCTGCACCGCCTGCAGCTCCGAGAGGAAGTCCTGGGTCTCGAGAACAGGGGAATCTGGGATTGCCAACGGGAAAAACCGTGGATGGTATCCGACATTGGCGTGGAATGGGGTCATCTGAGTGGAGGTGTGTTGGAAGTTGTTGAAAGCGAACTCCGCCAGGGGAAGGTACTCGGCCCAGTTGTCCTGCTGCTGGTTGACGAAACAGCGGAGGTACTGCTCCAGGATGCCAATGACCTTCTCCGTGCCCCCGTCAGTCTCCGGATGGTGCGCTGACGATAGGCACACCTGCACCTCCAGCACGGCCATCAGGCTTTTCCAGAAGCGGGCCGTGAACTGAGCCCCGCGGTCCGACACCACCCTGTCTGGCATGCCATGGAGGCGAAAGATGTGCTGCAGGAACAGACGGGCCGTGGTGCGGGCTGATGGCAGTCCGCGGCACGGGATGAAATGGGCCATCTTAGTGAGCATGTCCACCAGCACGAGGACGGTCGTGAACATGGCGGACAGTGGTAGATCTGTCAGGAAATCCATGGAGATGGCACCCCACGGTCTCTCCGGTGTCGGCAGCGGTTGGAGGAGTCCAGGAGGTGGGCCGGATGCGGATTTGGCCTGTCGGCACGTCACACAGGATGTCACGTAAACGTGCACGTCATGCCGTACCCTAGGCCACCAAAAAGTCCGCGTCACCAGGTTCAAGGTCTTAAAGAACCCGAAGTGCCCCGCCGCAGGATTGTCATGGCACTGGTTCATGACAAGGGCTTGGAGCGGACTTGTAGGCACGTACAGTCGGCCCCGGTGCTTCAGCAAGCCGTCTTCCAAGGTCCATGGGGACGCTGGGCCGACGTCCGCTTTCCGCTGCTGTGACCAGTCATCACGGCACTGCGCTTCCAGCACCTGAGCCCGCAGGTCCGCCGGTTCCTGGACCGCGGCCAAGGCCTCTGCGGGCAGCACCATCTGAGGGGGAAGGGGGTCCTTGGGGCAGAAGTATTCCGGCTTGCGGGATAGCACGTCCGCCCTCTGATTGAGGCCGCTCGGAACATAGGTGACGTGGAAGTTGAACCGGGCGAAAAACAACGACCACTGGATCTGCCGCTGGTTCAACTTCCTGGCCGTGGTGAGGTGCTCTAAGTTCCGATGGTCCGTCCACACCTCCACCTGGTATCGGGCCCCCTCAAGGTGATGCCGCCAAGCCTCGAATGCAGCCTTGATAGCCAGCAACTCCTTTTCCCAGATGGTGTAGTTGCGCTCGGAAGGATTGAGTTTCCGGGAGTAATAAGCGCAGGGAAAAAGAGTGCCACCATCCACCGGGTCCTGTAGCAGAACCACTCCAATCGCCACGTTGGACGCATCCGTCTCAACCATGAACGGACGGTGTGGATTGGGATGCCTGAGGACCGGCTCCGTGATGAAGGCCCGCTTGAGGACATCGAAGGCCTGCTGCTGCGGGGGCCCCCACTGGAACGGGACCTTCTTCCGAAGGAGTTGGGTCAGCGGCAAGGTCAGAGTGGCAAAGCCCGGGATGAAGGTCCGGTAGTAGTTGGCGAACCCCAGCAGATGCTGGATGTCCTTCACCCGACGTGGGGGTTCCCAACTGCGCAAGGCCTCCACCTTGCGCGGGTCCATCGCGATGCCCTCGGATGTGATGATGTGCCCGAGGAACTCTATGGAAGTCTGGAAGAAGTAACATTTCTCCAAACTTTGCATACAGTTGATTCTCCCACAGGCGCTGCAGGACCTGGCGGACATGCTGGAGGTGGCTCTCCTGGTTCTGGGAATAGATTAAAATGTCATCCAGGTAGATCACCACGAACCGGTCCAACATGTCCCAGAACACGTCGTTCATCAGGTGCTGGAAGACAGCGGGGGCGTTGGTCAACCCGAACGACATGACAGTGTACTCAAAGTGGCCGTATCGGGTGCCAAATGCCGTCTTCCACTCGTCCCCCTTACGCACGCGCACCAGGTTGTAGGCCCCTTGGAGATCGAGCTTGGTGAAGATCGAGGCCTCCCGCAACCTCTCCATCAGCTCGGGGATGAGCGGCAGGGGGTAGCGATTCCGCACTGTGATGGCATTCAAGCGCCGGTAATCGCAGCACAGGCGTAGGTCCCCCGTCTTCTTCTTCACGAAAAGGACCGGGGCCGAGAGCGGGGAGGACGAAGGCCGGATAAACCCACGGGCCAGGTTCTTCTCCAGAAAATCCCGTAGGGCGGCCAACTCGGGCTCCGACATGGAGTACAGGCGGCCCGCGGGCAGTGGCACGTTGGGCAGCAGATCCACCGGGCAGTCGTAGGGTCGATGCGGGGGTAATCGGTCCGCCTCCTTTTCGCTGAACACATCGGCGAAGGACGTCAGCTCAGGAGGCAAGGAGACGGCTGGGGTGGAGACGTCCTGGCCGGCACAGGTGTGGCGGTGGTGATCGACACACTGCAGACTCGGGAATGAGATGGCGTTTCTCGACCATGCCACCTGAGGATCGTGAGCCCGAAGCCAGGACATCCCCAGGACCAAGGGAAAATGAAGGTCCGCCATCACATAAAACTGAATCGCCTCCTCGTGGGCCCCAATGGCGAGGCGCAAAGGCTGGGTAGCGAATTTGATGGGCCCCGCCACGAGCTCCCGCCCATCAATAGTCTCGACCCTCAACGGAGGGTCCACTGGAACCAAGGGGACCTTAAAATGGGCCACAAAGGCCTGGTCCATAAAGTTTGATGTGGCCCCCGAGTCAACCAGCGCATGTGCCAGAAGCCCCTCCGACCGGTTGGCCAACAACACCCGGGTGTCCAGAATCAGGTGCCGAGGGGGCTCATAGTCCACAGCCGCCGACTCCGGTGGGGCATGACTACGTGCCTGGCCCAGGGTTTCCCCTAGGCCAGGCCTGGCCCGTTTCCCGGCTGATCACGCCGAGGCTCCGGAACAGGCTTGCGCGCCCCACTCTGCTTCCTGGGACACGAGGCGGCAAAATGTCCAGCCTCACCGCAATAGAGGCACAATCCCCCTTGGCATCGCCGCATCCGCTCCTGGGCCGTCAGGTGAGGTCTCGCTGCTCCGAGCTCCATGGGCTCCTCACCCATTGCCACAAAGCGTGGGGCGGTCCGGGGTCCTGTCGGTGTGCAACGCGGGGGTGCCGCTGTTGGCAGTGGTTCCGGCAGGGATTGACGAGGCCGTCGCCGTTGAAGGCGGGCATCGATGCGCAGGCACTGGAGCACCAGAGCGTCAAGGGTCTGGGGCACCTCCATTCGTACCAACTCATCCTGCAGGTCATCGGAGAGGCCGTCCTGGAAGGCATCCATCAACGCCGCATCATTCCAGGCTGAGTCCTGACCGAGAAGGCGGAACTCAGCGATATATTCCTGCAAGGTGCGCTTCCCTTGGCGGAGGTCCTTAATGCGCCTCGCTGCCGTCTGCACGCGAAGGGGGTCTTCGTACATGACACGCAGGTGTTGCAGAAAGCCCTGGTAGTCTAGGAGTAACGGACTGTTTTGCAACAACAGGGGTGTGGCCCATCAGGCGGCAGAGCCAGAAAGGTAGCTGATCACAAACGCCACCCGAGCCCGATCATGCGGAAAATCCTCCGGTCTCATCGCCATAAAGAGTTGGCATTGTCCCATGAAGGCCGGGAACAGCTCCGTCTGCCCAGAAAATCTTTCTGGCACGTTCACGGGGCATCTTGAATATGGAGGAGGAGGAGGAGGAGGGGGGGGGGAGGAGCAGCAGGAGCATT